>NC_041398.2:206179235-206459235 GCF_900747795.2 Erpetoichthys calabaricus
CAAGCCTCGACTTATTCGCGGGAGAACTTTAACGCGAGCATATATGGTATGCTTAGTCACTCGGGTTTCTCTCAGTTACTTGGATTAATTAAGCATTATTTTTGGTGGCAAAAACTGGGTCAAGATGTTTGTGATTTTGTGTCACGATGCAAAACATAATTGAACAAAGCCTGCCCAAGATCCACCTATTATTATTTATTCATCCATCTCCAGGGGGGTATTTTCCATACGTCGCTTAAATCATCCAAGATCAGATGCCTCATCTTGGATGAGTTAATGCCAGTGAAACTCATCCGGGATAAGTCGGTTTTTCAAACGCTGCGGTATAGTAGATTAGTTTAGCTCAATCTAATCATCCGAGATGAATGCGCGCACCCGCGTTGATCGAAAATCCCATATATATTGAGTCTAGAAAACATGATCAGCAAGTCTTTGATAGGCTGTAACAAAATGATGAAAGAACGGGCACATTTTTTTCACACAAGTGGAGCAGGACCTTTTATTCGAAGGACATGAAGAATTTCAAGATTTAATATGCACAAGGGGTAACACTGCAAAAGCAGCCCAAACCAGAAAAGATGGCTGGCAAAAAGTGGCCGACAAATTAAACGCTAAGTAGTGTGCATTGTACTTACTGAATGCAGCGTTTCACTTCCTATGTGTCAGATTAATTATTATTTAATATGTCATAATTCCAGATCAAACGTGAACACAAGGAGAACATGGGAACAGGTTAAAGTGAAGTACAAGAATATACTTTAAACTGGTAAATATTGGTATATACAGTAACTATTTAAAGAATTGTTGACATAAGTAATCATATATAATATAAAAAACATTAATTTTAAAGCTAATAAGAAGGCAGACAAGCAAAAAACAGGTGGAGGTCCATGCGGTCCAGACCTAACCCCTGCAGAAGAGTTGGCTATCCAGCAAAATGCCCATCGCCCTGTTTCTGAGGGCATTCCAGGGGGAAGCTCCTCCCCAGAACCAGTGTCAGGATGCAGTGGTCACTTCATTTCAGGTAAAGGATGGTCGTTGCATGTATTTGTCCTCAATGTGTGCCATAGGTATGTTCCATATAACCCTCTTTTTTTGTTGGGTCACTTGCAGGGAATGTCATATCCCTAGAACTTGTGTCTGACCAACGAGATATTGACGAAGGTCAAATATTTGATGAAGACACTGTGTCTGATTATTCATCAGGAGGAGAGGTATGTTTTCCAAATAATGTTTGATCAAACTCCACTCTGATCAGTCCCATTTGCCCCAATCACATTTGGAAATCCTGGGTAATGAGAATGTTAGGCTGATTGTGAAATTCTTCATGGAACTGTGGGTGTTTTTGCCTGTGTATTACCTAACTGCAATGGTATGAAACGCCTCTTTTATTATCTGCACACGCAGGTGTCCAGGAAACACTATGCAAACCTGAAGGAAATATTTCAGAGCCAAACAGACTTTACGAATTGCCTGGCAAACTGCACTTTTACATAGATTTTCCGTATCGTCTACAGTATATAAAAAAAGTGCAACTTGCAAAAAACCTCAAAGGAATGCATACTGTCTGTGTGGTTGTGAGAGCCTGACTTCGCCAAGTTTGACTTCGAATATAAGGTGCTAATAAATCTTTGAGGTACAATATTCCACCCTGGCTAAGGCGGTATCTTTTGCAAAGAAGTTCCTCCGGGAGCAATAAAGGATTTTGCTGATCGCGCAAAACCCTCTCTATATGAAGTTCTCTTCTTATAATTTGCGCACCGATATCAATTGGTTGCTCATTCATGAACGGTGAAGACATGACTGAATGAATTCCATGCACAGACACTGATTAAGTGTGTGAGCTAATCCTTCTTTACATTGAACAAACCTGCTCTGAGCAGGTTTGAGGATTTGGATGTGCTGCTATGACAACACATCCAGCAAGAGTTTCGAAAAACCGACAGATCCAGGATCATGCCAAATCGTCAACAATTACATCCAGCTAAATGAGTAATCCACGTACGAAAAATACCCCCCAGGTCATATCTGAGAGTTGATATCTGTTGACTTTATAACAGACCTACACAATTCCCGGGGCAATACAACTATTTTAATAATTGCTGATCATTTCTCTAAAAGGGTAAATCCCTATAGCATGGAGGCTTGCTGATATCTTATTAGAAAAATCTTCCAATTATGGTTTACTATTTTCTGTGGTTTCTGATTGAGTCCCAGGTTTGTGTCTCACCTAGTCGCAAGGCAGGAAACAACTCTGGACAAGATGCCTGTCCATCTCATCGCCCACTCACACTGTAATCCTACTCTCACATTTATATAAAATCAGTTTGGCATTACAAATTAAATTAACCCATATATTTTTAAGGATGTAGCCAGAACACCAGAGTATCAAAGAAAATCCCCATAGGGAAAATGTGACAACAACGATCAGGTGATTCAAACCAACGATTCTCAATGTGTGAGGCGGCAATGATGTAGCACCTGTTAGAAAAAAAAGTTGCTAATAAGACAGACTGAGGAGATCGTTCCTCCCCCACACTATGTGACTCTTCAGTTCCACCCAGGAGGTAAACGTTAACATTATACAAAGTTATTGTCTGCTATACCTGCATTTTTATCACTCTTTAATTTATTGTTTTTTGTATCAGTATGCTGCTGCTGGAGTATGTGAATTTCCCCTTGGGATTAATAAAGTATCTATCTATCTATCTATCTATCTATCTATCTATCTATCTATCTATCTATCTATCTATCTATCTATCTATCTATCTATCTATCTATCTATCTATCTATCTATCAAGAAAATAATTTGAGAAAAGCAGCAGGAAATGAAGAAGAAAATCAAAGGGACTAAGCAGGAGAATAATCATGGGCAAAGTGAATGGGTCAGAAATTGAAAAAAAAACCAAAAGAACTCATTAACATTTAAGATGGTAGGCATATTCAAAGTCAAAAAATTAAGAAGGAGAGGTACTTGCTGGCTATTATTCTTTCTTTAAATAACTACATAAGAAAAAGCTTGTTTCGTAAGAATTTTAATTTTAAGCTTGGATGCTTATCTCAATATGTTGCCATCTTTTAGAATATCTGTGTCAAAATGTAAACAGCAATGAATACCATTAAAACAAACATTTCTTGTTTTTGCATGTTTAGCAGATTAAGTGATAGTGCTGTCACTATGACATCATCTTGTTGTTTGTTCTCTTGTTGGCAGCACTTTCTGTGCTAGTTATGAATGCCAAATTTGTGTGTTGCTACTCTTGTAGCCATATACACGTGATTTCATCAGACTCTTTCCATATAAAGAAATACTGCACCCAAGAATTTTAATTTTTAATTTTTTAATTACCAAATGTACTTTGTTGTGATTGCCAGGAAAAAAATATTAATCTAATGGTTTGTGAAGAATGGACATAACAAAGCTTTTGATAAAAATGGACCCAATGGTAACCAACACTGGACAGCAGTAAACCATATAAAAAACGATACATATAAAAATCTCACATTACTAGTGTTGCATAATCCACATGTCCAGTTATCCAGTCACAAACTCGCAGCAGACAAAACACATATTTTTTTATGAAAATATTATTAAATAAATAACTCCAGAATATGAAAGTAGTCCACAAACGGAAACCCTCTTCACATGGGATCACACTTTTCAACTAAAGATAAGACCCTTGACTAATGAATGATGGAGAGAGGCAGGTCCCAAACAAGCTCCGTTTCAACTTTAATTTTTATTTCGGTGTATTAGGCTTTGGACGTTCAGTACTTTTGATTTTCGACTGGTATTCTAACCCTGCTGTTTTTCCCTAACACGATCTGTGGTCTGTTCGGTATTTTGCCACTTCCCCTAGCATTAGGGCCACTTGGATCAGTGGTATATTGGCTTGAACCATAAGCAAAAGGGAAGATGCTATTTCCATGATTAAGTCATGGGTGATAGCGGGCCCATGATCCAACTTAGTTTGTTCATTTTAGTATAGCCTCTGGGCATTTTCAGTGACCTGCATATTTTGTTAATTTATTTTTCACTGTGTTTTCCTTTTTTATAGTTTTTATAGTGAGGTATGGTATCTGTCTGTCTATGTGCTCTGTCATTCCAATAGAATGCACATCACAAACGTTAACACTGCTTTTGCAAATCCCATACCAAATGGCATATAACTGAGACATAGGCAATGCATGGTGCTCTGACTACATTAATGCAGAAATCTATATTGACTACTTAGATTTCAAGCCATCTTAGACAGGTAGCACAAGTAGTGTACCATATAATTATAGGTAAAACTTATGTTCTCTGAAGGGTAAAGAAAGTATCATTTATAGATATTAATAATTATAGGTAAAACTTATGTTCTCTGAAGGGTAAAGAAAGTATAATTTATAGATATTAATATCTCAGTTTAAATAATTATTGCATTTTAATACTCAAAAATAATAGCAAATAAAATGATTAATTATTTTAATAATGAATAATATATCTAATAAAAATGTGTAGTAATTGAGCAAACATTTTGTGATGTGAAGTGATAACTTAAATTTGCCCACAGCATAACAGAAAATATACTGATGTGAAAACCTGATCATCAGTTAAGGGTTAAGGCTTTTACTGTAGAATCCATCAAGATTATCCCTGGGAAGAATTAGCTTCAAGTGGGGTCAGTGCACATGACAGGCTGCACTTGCAGGGCACTGTGGCATTCAGAGATTGCAGCCCACTTGCTCATTTTCATTGGAGAGAAATAGTACTGAAGGTGAAAATGAAGACCTTGCAGAAACGCAAGCTGACTCAAATGAAGTGTGAAGGCCAATCAATTTAAGCAGTAGGCTAGCAACCAACACTCAAAACAACAAGTCGAGGCAATGACTTGGTGACAGTAAGTAGGTCTGATAGCTGTCCTCAAGGGTCTGTCAGCTTGATTACGTTTAGAGATTTATAAACAATACACCTATTCTACTGTACTAATGTGTAATAGCCATAGATGTGACAGATGCTGTATTAGTAATACTATTAGGTTGCTTGTAGGCAAAAAAAATCATACATACAAAAATACTGGATATTTTCAAAAGCACTTTAAAGTAAAGATGTAGGTGGAAAGTATCTAAGCAGAATTTAATTCATGCAGGTAATGACAAATGTACTGTCTTTAATTAACTGTAAGGCGCCCTACTAAGAACAGAGTGAAAGTATTACATTGTGATATGTCAGAATACTACAAGAATTGTTCCTTCTCTTTATTTTTTTTAATATTACTGTTTTTTTCTAGGTGAGCACTGTGACATAAACAGGATCACTTCTGACTCCCATCTCTAAGGTGTCACAATCCTGCTGGGTCAATAAAAAATATATATAAATTTTAAATGTTGTCCACTGGAATTTTTGTTTTACTTTTGAACATTGCTACAGAGTTTAAGCGCCAAACAGAATTGTAGTCAAAGATAGAAATGGAGATCCCATGTTACCATGATATACCGTATTTGTAGGTTTTAAAGGAACTTCAAAACTCAAGTACTGATAGATGCACAAGATTCAAACCAAGAATTTATTCCACAGTAATACTGGAAGTTACACTCTGCTAGTGTTCCCATATACTTTCCATAAGTACTCCAGTTCTAAAAGAACTAGGAATCTCCAAGAAACTGGAAGTTCTCCAATAGATTAAAAAGTAGAATGAAATTACAGGCTACCGTGTGGCAGTGGAGAGAAGAGCCTGTCTGTTTGGTGTTTGTTTATGGTGGCCACTGGAGGGTGTACCTGGCTAGGGCTGAATAGCCTGCTCTGTCCACGTGGGAAATGAGCATACAGTTGAGATAATGGCAAAGCCTTAACTTATGAGAGAAAGAAACCCCAGAGAGTAAAGAAAAAGAGAGTGAAAGGAAGTAAGGAGGGAGTGCTTTGTAAGTGGACCAGCCACCCAAAATGATAGTCAGGGATCACCACTTTTATAGTGGGCACTATAGTTTATTACTTTCCCTTTTATTTTGTAGTTTTGTGTTTATTATATTTATACTAATTCTCCCCCATGGCTCCACCCACGTAGTACTGAAACAGGACAAACTTTAAAAATCAATAAAAAAAAAAATTAATTCTGGCCAAGCAGAAGGTAAGTACGCTCCAACATCAAACATTGGTACTGTATCTGATCATCTTCATCTCTGATGGGTGAGCATCCCCCCACGTGGGGAGAAAAACCCGTGGCCATGATATCTCTGGCAATCATCAGCTACCCTCCAAAACACAAACAATCTAATCTCAAAAATGTCAAAAGTTACTCCTTAACAATCTGTAGATGATCATGTCTGTTGAACAAACAGGTATTGCTAGCTAAGCAGAGGCAAGGTGCGCTCCAATATGTGGTGAGAGGTAGACCGACTCGAACAGAGGCTGTAGTGTGAGTGAAGAGGGCCCTTGGCCAGCAGCCTCTCTCTCCAATTTGCGTAAATAAATCGGTACCGGAGGCAAACTATGAATCTTAGCATGATGAGAGAAGTCTTTAAATTAACAGGATTGTTCTAGCAAATTATAGAAAAAACCCGATCTAAATCCATTAAGTAGTTCTCTCGTGAAATGCGGAGAGACATACAGACATTGGGTTTTATATATATACAGTATATATATATATATTTATACAAGTTTCATGAAAATCGCTCCAGCTGTTCGGAAGTGATGCTGGAACATACATACACACACACACACACACACACACATTGACTCTCTCTCTCTCTCTCTCTATACATATATATATATATATATATAGAGAGAGAGAGAGAGAGAGAGATTACATGTGATATTTAAATTTATATTGTATATTATATTTATATTATATATATTTTGCCTCCTTGGTTATTGTTTATGTTGGGGAACAGCTCAAAAGCACCCCTAGTGAGAACAACACAGACAAATTCACCTCATATTCCTGAAGTTATGAGTTGGTTGTACTTGGCCTTGTGGAAACAGAGCCAGCCTTTCATGTATAATATAGTCAATATAAAGTCATTAACAGTGGCATAAAATAAATATGTAGATTTTTGCTGCCAACAAACTCTCATTAACCCAATTGTTTTCAGCATTTGAACTGGTGGTAATTCTGTCCACACCATCCAGATTGCCTGTTTATAAGGATGAAATATCTTAAAAGAAATTCTTAAAGTCAAGGTAATTTTTTGAGAAACAGATCAAGTCCACAATTTAAAGAAACCGCAGATGTTTTCAAAATATAATAAAAGAATAGTGTCAATATTTGTTCACTAATATTAGTCACATTAATCTGCACAAGTCAGTTCTGCTGGTACAGAGATAATTTTAGAAGGCAATATAGCAGTATATATTTTTTTCTTTTCTACTAGCTAGCCTTTTTGTCCTCCAGGCACTGTAAGTAACCTTTGATATTTGCCATTCCAGTAGCTTCATTGTAAAGGACAATGTACTGCAGAATTATCTTCATCAGTGTAGGTATGAGAGCAATTGCAGAGCACTTAATGGGCTTCAGTCAAAAGCAGCAGTTTGAAGATTCAATTCAGATAAAAAGGGAGCCTTTCTAGACTACCCAGGTTTCCACATATTTAATTGTTGGGAGTTAGCTGAATATATTCTTTTTAGAAATGTCTTATCAACGATGATCAGACAGGCAGTATGCCAGAGTGGAAAAAAATTGTTATATAAATCTCAAGGCTGTAGGTTCAATCCTTATCGCGGACGTCTTGAATGGCCCTGAGCAAGTCACTGAGCCTGCCTCTGAGTGTTTTATAGCAATTTCATAAAAATCACATTGACATTGAGTTCAGCATAAAAGGTGCACAATTTGTAGTGTTTTTTAACCATACAGAGACTGAAATATCTGCTAATTAAGTTGTTTCAGATTTAGAATATATCAAATATTTATTAAAATGAATGTTAGGAAAATTTTATAATAAACTCTGACTCAGATAAATTGATCTTTAGAGATTATGCTTATGTAAAGTCATATAAAACATAATAAAGTAGTTTATGAATTACTCAATACATTAATATTTGAGTGGCTACTGTAGTTAGTCACATACTGTACTTACATGAATATGAAGTGTTCATTTTATTAACTGAAAAATAGAAATATCCTTACATGAATATGAAGTGTTCATTTTATTAACTGAAAAATAGAAATATCCTTTTTCAGTAATTTAAATCAGTTACCGCAATTGGAAGAACCACATCTAGGAAACAAAGGATGAACAGACAGGAACAGAGCATCACTCTGGCATATGGCACACTCATGCACATAAGCACAATCATACTGGGTCAATTTTGAATCTTCTTATATTTTGTAACAGTACATACATTTTTTCATTAAAAGTGAGGTTTAATTCCAAATGCAGAAGTCAACTGATGTGATTTTACTTTTCCACAATTCTGATTTTGGCTGGTATGGCAGTGAATTGGTTAGTGCTGTTCCATATGCTCGGGTTCACTTTACTCCTTTCCCACCATTCCGTGTGGAGTAAGTTTGCATGATCTTTCTAGGAACACGAGGATGTTCTCCAGGTAGTTTTCATCACCCAAGAAAATAAATTCTCTAGTTTAAGATAAAAATTTAGAATAACATAGACTGACCTGTTCATTTTAAGAAGTCAGATCCTGCAACATCTCTGCACAGATATGATTTTTTCCATTAAAGTCATTCCCCAGTTGTACTGGGCAGAGTGGCTTTCTGGGCAGTTGAAAAGTATGGCACTAATTGTTGTCTTCTTCCAGTGTTGGGAATTGTTGAGAATAAGACACAAGTTAAACTTTCTTATGTTCTCTTATAACCCGTGCCCTTTAATAATAATTTACTCTCTTCACTTTATGGTACATCTACAATACAAGTAAAATAATAAGAGAAAACAAATTAAAATATATAAAAGTTCACAGATTTTACAGTATCTATTAAAAGCTGTATTTAAAACATACATATAACCTATGGATTGTCATAACCTTATTGGTCTTGATGTTAAAGGACTAAATTAAATTCATCATATTATAATGTACTAAAATAAATTTCTTGTTCAAAAACTCAAAGACCCTTTAGATAAACAAACTGGATAGAAATATAAAGGCCTTTTCCCCATGGTTCTAAGTCTTACTTTGGAAGTTAAGTAAAGTAATTCCCCACAAATCTCCATGAGTCTCATTTACTTTTGAATTCAAATGAAGATAGTTCATTATGTGATATTCAGCGTTTAATTTGTAAATCATGAGTGCCAGAGCTCATAGTGACTGTCCAAGGATGAAATGGGGAGCAGTGACAGCTTCACGCAGCATTGATAACGTGTCATTGCCCCAATAAATATATGAAATCAGTACTGCTAACGTACACTCGCAATTCTAAATTAGTATTTCACTTGGATATCTGACAATCTTCAATTGCCCACACACCGTGTAGCATACTTATACTGAGAGTCTGCTCTACTGAGCCTCATCTGATGTGTCTTTATCTCTACTGTCTTGCTTGTATTCCCTTTATTCCTCAACCTCCACACTGTGCCAGAGCCAGCTTTTTTGTTTGACTTTTTTCTGTTTTACAACAGCCAATCAAAAAATTGATTAGTATAATTTAAACATAATATTACTAAGTAATATCTGTGTAATAAACTATGCTTATCTAAACATTCTAAAAAATTTAAAACAAGTATTTTATGTAGATTTTGGGGTCCCAGTGCTGAGGGCTCAAACTCTGCACAAATTAACCACAGTATGGGTCTACCTGCAGTCCATGCTGCCACTTATGCTATCTAAGGCCCACTGATAAATTCCAGAACAAATTTTGAGACTGACATCTCTTCTCTTTTTTTAACTACACATCCCATTTTTTTCTTGATTATCAAATATTTGATCCCCTTCTCTATTTTATTATGTTCTATTTTACTTTTTTTGTTGATTTGGTTACTCTTCTCTCCAATGGAGAGTAACACTTCCATTGCAACTAAATAGACGGTGGCACTGACCAGAAAGCAGGAGACAGAGCAGGAGGTAGCAGAGTTAAAGATGCTAAGATTTGCACTGGGTGTGAGGAGGATGGACAGGATTAGAAATGAGTACATTAGAGGGTCAGCTCAAGTTGGACGGTTGGGAGACAAAGTCAGAGAGGCAAGATTGCGTTGGTTTGGACATGTGCAGAGGAGAGATGCTGGGTATATTAGGAGAAGGATGCTAAGGATAGAGCTGCCAGGAAAGAGGAAAAGAGGAAGGCCTAAGAGAAGGTTTATGGATGTGTTGAGAGATGACATGCAGGTGATGGGTGTAACAGAACAAGATGCAGAGGACAGAAAGATATCAGAAGAAGATGATCCTCTGTGGCAACCCCTAACGGGAGCAGCCGAAAGAAGAAGAAGAAGATTGCAATGACAGCCTTCATTATTTTATTTGTTAAATTTAAACTTCTGAAATTGAGTTTACTGGTATCTGTGATACACCACAACACTATGCCTGCAGCGCAAGGCCAGTTGGTAGTGTAAGTCAAAATAAACAGCTGCACTGGGATTCCCAAGACTAGGTAGGTTAAAAATATATATATACTCTATTTTATTATAGTAATCTATTAAAACAAAACATGTGTTCAAAGTACAGGAAGGCAAGAAACGGATAGGCCAAGAAAAAAAAAGTAATTAAACCAAAGCAATAGCCAAAAGAAAAAGGTGAGAGATTATAAACGCTAAAACTTGAAACAAACAAAGCAGCCACACACCTGTCACAATACTTGGGCACTGAAAATGCAATGTTTACCATTCACTTCTTGTACCTTTCCTGTCATATGACTGCTGAGTAATTGGTGTTGCCAAAAACAGCATGGTTGTGGGGCCACTACACCAACACTGACCACTACCAGAATAAAGAGTGCATCAATTAAAATCATTTCTTTGGAAGCGGCGATCTACGGAGATATTCCCTAAAAATTAAAAGTATGCTTTTTTGTATTTACTCTTCTCTGGTGTATTCGATTAATTTTTATCTACTTTTATTGCTGTCGCCCATTTTTAGTTAGCCTCACTCTTTGGGAATGGTTGGGGTCAGATTGGGTTGGTTGTTAGTGGGCATAGCACTAATGAAGTGCCATGAAGAAAATTCAGGAAGGCTGCTCTTTATAATAAACAATTCTTTGTATTTAAGGGATAGTATATTTAGTACTAATCCCATTCTTTGCTTAGTGTACATGTCTGTCCTAGTTTTAAAACAATAAACAGACAATAACCAAATGGTATGAAAATAAAACTTAATTACAAAACGCAATCTCATCAATATCCTCTCAGGCACATCATCAACTCTTGGGGCAGACATTCATTGCAAAAATTGAGGGAGGCCCGTTTATCTTGAATGGCAAACATTCATATACAACTTATTTGAAACGTTTCAAATTCAACTTTAACTATTGCCTGAAAGAAGAATGTGTACAATAACAAAGTCTTCACTTGTTGGTTGTATTCATTGCCATCTATACATTAACCTTCTAAGTAATCACAAGTTTATAGTTATGTCATATATGAATATTTTGATTACATAATAGAGGAAATTGCCATGGACATTGATTACAAATAGAGAATGGTTAAATCTGGAATTTCAAAGTCACTTGTAAAACCTAAGGTTATCAATTACATGACTTGAGCCGCGTATTTGTTACCTCACAGGAAACAGCTATAAACATGTGCCAAAATCAATTATAAATGTAATATGCAGGTACTGAGAATGAAAACTCAAATCCAAACAGTAATCTATACATTTAGTGAGGTGGCTTTTTTTCCAGTACTGCTTTGTAGTAAAGTGTATTCAGTCTGCTCAAAAAAGGAATCAAACTTGGATGGGATTTGATCCATGCCATAACACATTAATTCACTCATTGGTATCATTTCTGTTGCTGAATGAATATTCAACTAGTGCAGGGTTGCGTTTTCTTTTTCCTTATTACCATTCTTCTGTTTTTTTCTAGATAAGGAGGTTATTGAAATTAAAATATTCATAAAAGGGCCTTGACCCCTACTGGTTTCAAATTCTACATTGCACTGCTGATTATCTGTCTACACACTGCAAATCCTTCTTTTGTTTTGACACAACATGATTATCAATATTTTTATTAATATGAACAAGATTAGACTATTAGCTAATGCACATTTCTGCATAATGTATGAACTGAAGTAAGCCATTCAACCTTGCCAGCAATGCCATTCCATATGTCTAAAGAAATTTTTACTGAAATGAAGTAATGGGCATTCTAATTTCTATCTCTTCATCATTAATTCATGCTACGCTATGGTGTATTTCATCAATCTTCTTTAGAACTGTACCTGTGATTCACTATGTAATACTACATCTGTATATCCTAGCTTCTGTACCAATGACACATGTTGCCCAGCAGAAATTGGTGATCCAGCAAGTCCTTCATGTTTGCTCTCGGTAGGAACTAGGCTTGTCCTACATTTTATGTCATGCTGCAGGTGAAATGTTGATTCAAAAAATGCCAGATATTTGCTGCAAGGAAAAGACTTTACAAGTGTCTGAACTAGTGACAACCTTGCAAAATGTTTGTGGAAGAGAAGTGCAAGGCTAAACGTCTTTGAAATAAATGCGTGGAATTTTGTGCAAATGATGGAGTGATTTACCTATTTGCATAGGCTACAATCCCAATTCATTTCTTCTTACATTTTGTTTATTTCCAAATGAACTCTTTAAAAATCTAAATATATTTGAATAATATAAGCACTTTATGTGTACTTGGTTTGCTTTTTTGTAATTTTATTTTATGTTTCTTATTTATGATTTGAAAACAAGACAAAGCTATCTCCAGAGTCATGGCAACACTGGGTGCAAGGCAAAAACAATATTAGACAAGGCAACAGTCCACCACAGTGCCCACTCACACAGTTTGAAATCATCAATTAACCCAACCTTTACACCTTTGGAGATGTGGCGGGGAGACCTACTTGGAGGAAAGCCCATGTAAGACATGGGAAAATGTGCAATGTCTAGGGCTATTTATGTAATTGATAATTAACATTATAATAAAAATAAATAATGAAAGCAACAGCTGAACTAAATATGACGACTTACAGTACAATGTAGTACATAACTCTTATGCTGTGGGTAGAGAAGGCTAGCTTGTATGATCCAATTCTACAGAACAGCTATTATAGCACAAATTGCTGAAAAAGTTAATGCTGGTCATGAAAGAAAGGTGTCAGAACATACAGTGCATCACAGCTTGCTACATATGGAGCTTTGTAGCCACAGACCAATCATAGTGCCCATGCTGTCCCCTGTCCAGCGCCGAAAGTGCCTATAGTGGGTACATGAGAATCAGGACTGGAGCAGTGGAACAAGGTGACTGGTCTTTTAACATTTACCACCTACCTAAAGATTGTTGTAGAACATGTACACACCTTCATGGTAATCGAATTCTCTGATGGCTGTAGCCACTTTCAGCAGGATAATGCACCCTGCCACACAGCAAAAATTGTTCAGGAATGGCTTGAAGAACATGGCAGAGTTCAAAGCTTTGACTTAAAACATGTGTGGGATGTGACGGAAAAAAAGTATGATCCATGAAGGCCCCATGAGGTCTTGTGGAGTCCATGCCTCAATGGGTCACACCTGTTTTGGCAGCCTGAGGGAGACCTACAAAACATTAGGCACATGGTTTTAATGTTGTGGCTGATTTGTGAGTATATAGGTGTGTGTGAGTGTGTGTCAAAAGGAGGGAGGTGAGAACACTTAATCACAAACAAAATTCCAATTCCTGCCCTTCCTTTTCTTTCTCCAAGTAACCAATCGCCACACAATCAGCTCTGTAATAGATGTTAAGCCGTCTGTAGGCTTAGAACACTGATTCTTCAAACCTTTTAAAGAACATTGAAATATCTTTGTAGTACATGTTTAATTATTCTATCCATCTATCATTCCGGTGTCGAGCCAGCCTCAGCAAGAATACAGCACAAGGCAGGAACAATCCCTGAACTAGCTAGAACTGTGAGACTGTGTCCTCACATGTTTAATCATTAACAATACAGATTATTTAAATGATGTTAATATTTTATCTGTATAATGTAATAAGCATATTTTGCTGCATTTCATCTTAAAAATGATATTGTCATCATATGTAAATATGCGCTTTATAAACAGTTCTACAAGGAGCACTTGATGGACTGATTGAGTGCGTTTATAGTTTTTGGGATGAAACTGTTTCTGAACCGCGATGTCCCTACAGGAAAGACTCTGAAGTGTTTGTTGTATGAGAGCAGTTCAATAGACAGTGCGCATGGCTGAGCCAGCAAGTGCTTGATGCTTTTACCAATAGTTCTCTTTCCAATCAGCTGCTGTACAGCTGTGATTCCACACTCAGATACAGTGATATAAACACTCTTGAGTGGTGCATTGAGAGGAACAACGCTAAAGCATCTATGGTATTTGGAATAGTTTGGCCATTCCACGGACCATTATATTGCTACAGGTTAATTACAATCAGATGCATTAAACTAATAAACAATATGCGGTTAATTTCAGTATATTTGATAAAGCCGCGTCAGGGATGTGGATCTATAAAAGAAAGGGAAACCACACTTGAACAAAAGCACTGCTTTGACGCTGGGTGCCGCCAGTTTGCAAAACCGAGCGGAGAACTAGCGTACACCAAGCATTTACAGTAGCTGGCGTGAAAATGTGCGTGGCTTTACGCCAAGTTTAGGCTTTACGCCAAGTTTAGGCTTTACGCCAAGTTTAGGCTTTATACATCGCAATTTGAGTGTGGAAACGGGAGTATGCAACATTTTTGTGCGTACGCACAGTTTATACATGAGGCCCCAGGTGATCAGATCCACTAAGTCCTGGGCCAGTCCCCAGATGGGGTGATCCAGATCAATCTGTCACAGACGAAACTGATGTCCCTTGGCCAAGGAGATCATAGTTGTATGGAGGTGGATCTGTTGATTCAGGAAGTCATAATCATCAAGCCTTTCACAAAGAAGGTTTTGCATGATCTGTAGGGCCTCCCCGGTCAAAAAGGGGGCCAACATAGCTGCCCAGCCTCTCTTGTCTCAGCACATCAGTGTTTCCGTGCATTCAAAATAGAATTAGGAAACTCTCTGGGTCATCTGATGGAGCCATCTTCACCAGCACATTTCTGGGATGGGCAGGGGTAGTGGGGGTTGAGCATCATGCAGCTGTTGAGGATCCATCGCTGCAAGACCCCACTCCTGGTACCATGTGACACGTGAGTCACTGTTTTGCACCCAAGGGAAGACGCTGAGTCTAAAGGCTTCAAGAAAACCAACTTTATTCCAATGAAAACAAGTACAGTCGGGGCATTTATTCAAACTGGAGCAGTGGCAAGGCCAGGTTAGTGGCCAGGTTAGAAAGTTTCCCGCATCAGTCATCGGATGACAGACATGTTACACAGAGAGGCTGCAAACTTGCAGTTGCCTTGGCGACGGACAAGCAACTCTTGACAGACATGTCAACTGTGTTTCTCCGTGCAGCACAGTTTGGGAGGGTCTCAAAAGAGTTAAAACATCTCAATATAAAAGACAACAAAAAGATATATTAAAGAGAAAATCCACCTGTGTCAGAGACTAAACTCTTACTATACCATAACACTATGTAAGTCCATAAGCTGTTTTTTGTATGTCTGCTCGGTGACCCAGAAAGACAATTGTAAGCAGAATAATGGGAGTGGTGCGAAATACAGAAGCAAAATGTGGTTTATTCACATGCCATTTATTGTTGATATCAATATTTCATTGCTTTGCTTCTTTGTGATCTCTTACAATAGCAGCACATCTTCAGACATAATTTCCTATATGCTCATCTCTGAAAAGCAATCATGTCAAAACTGAAGTAAATGTAATATGAAAACTTTTAAAGAACGCCACATTCATACAACAGTCTGGGTTTGCATCATGATGACATGGATCACACAACTGTCAGGGGAATCATTTTGTTACATGTCATAATGCCTTGCCATCTGAGTGACAGCATAGGAAAACATGCCAGGACCAACTATGGTGACAAGGACAAGCTGAAGAAGTCAGATGCATGTCACTAGAAGCAAGGAATTCGATGAAAACAAGTAGTCCTGCCTTACAGCAGTCACTTTGATTATGGCAAGACAAACTGTGGCTGCTACACAACATCAATTTCAAGAAGTATATATTTCCATAAACTCTTATAAGTTGCTAGGAATTATGTTTTTAATATATACGTGCATAGTCAGAAATAGCTCATCTACATGTTAAGACACAGAATTTAATTTGCTTTATAGACAAATAATTGTATATTTAAATTCATTATTTCACCACATAATTATAATTATTTAGTAAATGGCTGAGAACCAATAGTTTTTTCAGTGTACATTTTAGTTATTAAATATAATAATAACCTACCAGCATGAAGTGTAGTCTGGAGTAAGGTCAGCCCTGAGAAGGATGTTACAGCAGCTGTAGGTCCAAGTTGGCGTAGTTGTTTTTTTGACACAGCAAACTAAACTATTGTTTTAGGTAAAAGCCTGCACAGATACAATCTCTGCTTTATGCCTATTATCAACCATTACTGGTATGCAGATTTCTTAAAAGAAACTGACAAGATGAGCTTATCTGCAAAGGACTTGCACCATGGGCCTATTGTTGTGAAGAGAATCCATTCATTGTAATGTCTAGTGACCAAGCCAATTTCACTGTCTCATAAGAGGGGTGTTAATCAAGTTATAGTGATATTTTAACAGGTTTTGCCAGATCAGAAGAGCTGAAGGATGAAAGCCAGTATGAAGATGTGACAAGCAACCAACCTTGTGCAAGTTCTGTAATGTGTTAAGGAGGAGGGTTTTGACTGGCCCCAAGGAGTGGACTGCAGTTCAGGCACTAGAAGGTATACACTTCCTTTAAAAACTAGTACAAAACAAAGTGTACATGTGTGTGTGTCTCTATCTGTGTACGTGGACACTCCTCAGCTACCCACAACATGTTCTGGATAGAATGAAACTTGGCAGGAGCTTAAATTGGAGGACTGTTTTAAAAAAGGGATGTTAGAAACAAACAATAACCGTACTCCAAGGGATGAATCACACTGCCCCTAAGAATCTAGATAGTGCATGTAAAAAAGGCAGTTCTCCATGGTAAGCCAAGGGTAGCTGACAGACAACTTCACAAACAAAGGCAAAGAGCCATGGCTCACAACAGACCCATTTTATTTAGAAACGAGTGCACACTCAATCACATCTTTGAGAATTCCTCATAGGAATTCATTTTGATATATTTTTTTTGATCTGATATACTTTTTATTAATCCCCAAGGGGAACTTATCATTTCTCGTGACGAATGTCAAGCTTGGCACTCAAAAATGTAGAATCATTAACTACTATATATGGACCAAAATAAATATGAACTCTAAATTGTCAAAGTATTGTTATATAGATTTTTTTCATATTTAGCTGTTAGTGTACAACAAGGATTAGTAACACCTTCATTGTGCACAGTCCTAGGCTTTATAAGCCTTTTCAAAATAAAGTACTGTACAAAGATATGAATCAAGAGCTGCAGACAAAGTGATGTGACATGCAGAAGTTTCAGTCCTGGTGAATTCAAATCTAATCTGTAATCTTATCCTGGCTAAATCAACTACAAGACTAAATTTTTGACCTTCTGACAAACCATAAAACCTCAAAATGAGCACAGAACCGATGATTCTGTTTTTATATTTCTTATTGCATTTGTCTTTTGTGCTTACAACTAAGCAGTTATTTTCTTCTTATAATCCTTTGGACCACTTGAAATTATAACCCACTGAATACAAATAACAATGCACAGTAAGATTCAAAGCACTATTTAATCACCATTTTTTGTAACAAACTTGATCATTTTTTTTCCTTTGTAAATATTTTTGCATCAGTTCACTTTCAATGTCAAGAATTCCTTAATTTTTAGTTACATTTGAAAAATGCTCAAATGTAATTAAGAAGCATGGGAAACTTAAAATAAGTAAATAAAGGTGTCATGGCAGAATTACAGTAATACTCCACCCAAAAACAATATTTTTATATCTCACGTAACACATGTGTTTTGTAGCGATTGCCAAAACATGTTTAATCTCATGTTTTTATGGCGAACAGAGTGTTTAAATGTGTATTAATGACAGCCAATGCTGTACAACAGCAAATGTGGAAAAGGTATACGGAAAAAAAAAATCTCATGTTAGTTGTGTCGCATAATCAATATGTCAGTTACCCAGTCGTATACTCATGACATGCAAAACACATCAATTTTTCACTAAAATATTGTTAAATAGGTACCTCCAGGAACATCAGCAAACATCATAAATAGGAAACACAATTCAGATGGGAATGAGGTTTTTGAATTAAACAGAGACGCATGACTATTGAATGAGAGGAAGAGGTGGTTCTTCAATTTAAAACCTTAATTCTATGTAAAATGTGTTTGTGATGTACATCTGAAAGTACGGATTTAACAATATTGTTTCAAAGAATACAAAGGTTTTGCACTTTGTGAGAATACTTCTGGATAACTGACATGTGGATTATGTGACACAAGTAACATCTTTCCACATGGACATTTTTCTCATCGTTTGTCGTTGGCTTTTATTATATCATAAACATCTTTGTTGTGCATGGAAACATCACTACAGACTCCATAGGGTAAGCAACATATAAAATATTTCTGAACTGAGTGTTCCATTAAGTTGAGGTTGAATAGAATATTTCAGTATGTGATTTGTCAAACAAAAACATACATCACTAGATTTAAAACTATTAACTAAATTAACTAAAAACAATAAACATATGTTCCGTTTTTGATTGCTTTTTGAATTGCTGCATTTGGCCCCTGGACTTTTTTTTTTTTAATTGAAGGATGATTTGTTATAAACCAGTCTGGAAGGATGGCTCAACAATTTTTATGTTTTAATTGTTTGTAGTTCTAGCCTTCCTTATGAAGTTTAACATTGAATGCTTTTAATTGACAATTTGGTTTTGAAACATTTTATGTAATTTGTAGATAGCTTGTTTCACTCATGTTAAGTTACAGATGCTCCTTTATTTGGATGGATGCTACGTCTGGTAGGTTAAATACATTCTGATAGGTACTGTATATTTTACAAATTATCCTGACATTTATGTTCAGTTCACTAGTAAATATTTTCTAATGATTGCCTGTACATCTTTGACATTTTAGCTAAACAGGACTTTTTGCTTTGCACTTCTTAGTTAGTAATTTCTCATTTTATAGTGGAAAAAAACAGAGACATCACTGATGCCAGATGGTACCTACAGTAAGTGATTCATCATTTTTTAATGAAGGCTGAAAAACGTGTATTATTGTATTATGTTCATCACTACAACCTAATTATAAAAGCAATTCATATTTCAACTCATATTCCTTGTTAAACTACTAAGAAATTAAATGGGGGAAAAAAATCAGAGGTATGGTGTGTTTGTATATTTTAAAAATTTAAATTATCAATGGAGATGGAGAATCAAGGACTGTCCCTGCACCACTGACTCCAGTTCTGTAAGGAATTCCCCAAGGCATTATTTCCTTCACCCGTTCGCCCACCAGTTTAGCAACTCTCCCCCTGGAAACAGCTTTCAGGACAAACTAATTCTTATCACCTTGTCCCATATTTTTACCTTTCTGCAGGAGAGACATTTTCAGTAGATCTCATATCCATTTGTCTTGTACATTATTTAAGGTTGCTTCACACAGCTCATACTGTTTGCTGTGAGAAAGTTGTTATTGTGCCAATCAGGTGCGTAGTTCAATTTATGATATTTTGGATGACATTTATTTAACACCAAACAATATTGTCTACACTTTCCTTTATTTTGCATATAAAGACTCACAAAAGAACGTATTTATTTTGTTATCAATTTAAGATTCTGAGGCATAATCTTGACTATTTCTTGTTTTGTTCCATTATGAAAGTTCTTGATCAATTGATGCTTACTAGTTTTTAGTAGTAGTAGTAGTAGTTTTGATTTATGTTTTTTTTTTCAATCTTTGCCATTCAAAAATAAAAAAAATGCTAATTTTTCTGTTTTTAGAATGCTTGGTCATTTGGATGATGTGGAGATAGTGAATCAGGAAGTGCAATGGATTAGCAAGGTGGAAGTAAGGACAGCTATGAAGAGGATGAAAAATGGAAAGGCCGTTGGTGCAGATGACATACCTGTGGAAGCATGGAGGTGTTTAGGAGAGGTGGCAGTGAAGTTTTAACCAGATTGTTTAATTAAATCTTGAAAAGTGAAAGGATGCCTGAGGAGTGCAGAAAAAGTGTACTGGTGACGATATGCGGGACTGTAGTAACTACAGGGGGATAAAATTGATGAGCCACAGCATGAAGTTATGGGAAAGAGTAGTGGAAGCTAGGTTAAGAAGTGAGGTGATGATTAGTGAGCAGCAGTATGGTTTCATGCCAAGAAAGAGTACTTCAAATGCAATGTTTGCTCTGAGGATGTTGAGGGAGAAGTTTAGAGAAGGCCAGAAGGAGTTGCATTGCATCTTTGTGGACCTGGAGAAAGCATATGACGGGGAGAGGAGTTGTGGTATTGTATGAGGAAGTCGGGAGTGGCAGAGAAGTATGTAAGAGATGTACAGGATATGTACGAGGGAAGTGTGACAGTGGTGAGGTTTGCAGTATGAGTGACATGCATTCAATGTGGAGGTGGGATTACATCAGGGATCGGCTTTGAGCCCTTTCTTATTTGCAATGGTGGTGGACAGGTTAACAGACAAGATTAGACAGGAGTCCCCATGAACTATGATGTTTGCTGATGCCATTGTGATCTGTAGCGATAGTAGGGAGCAGGCTGAGGAGACCCTTGACAGGTGGAGATACGTATGCCCTGGAGAGGAGAGGAATGAAGGTCAGTAGGAACAAGACAGAATACATGTGTGTGAATGACAGGGAGGTCAGTGGAATGGTGAGGATGCAGGGAGTAGAGTTGGCGAAGGTGGATGAGTTTAAATACTTGGGATCAACAGTACAGAGTAATGGAGATTGTAGAAGAGAGGTGAAAAAGAGAGTGCAGGCAGGGTGGAATGGGTGGAGAAGAGCATCAGGAGTAATTTGTGACAGACGGGTATCAGCAAGAGAGAAAGGGCAGGTCTACAGGATGGTAGTGAGACCAGCTATGTTACTTGGGTTGGAGACGGTGGCACTGACCAGAAAGCAGGAGACAGATCTGGAGGTGGAAGAGTTAAAGATGTTAAGATTTGCATTGGGTGTGACGAGGATGGATAGGATTAGAAATGAGTACATTAGAGGGTCAGCTCAAGTTGGAAGGTTGGGAGACAAAGTAAGAGTCTCTTCCTGCATATTAATTCACAATCTTTACTGTTTTTTTATGCAATCTCAAAATTTGGGCACCAAATGCTATGTGGTGCCATCTCAAACACTATCAGTTCCTATTGCATGTCTAGCAATGGCTCTGTTCAGAAAATGGCAGTAGCCATGAAAATAATAAGTAAAGTGACATCATAAAAAAGGTGAAACATATCAAGAGGAATTTGAAATATAAGAAAAATGTGACTATTATTAAATACAATAACAACAGACAGGAGAAATGGCAAATTCAGTTATTTATATTATAATGAGCTACAGATCTCATATGTAGAGTTTTACATGGAAGACCCCATTAGTTGCAGTGGATTTTTAAATCACTGTTGACTGATTTTTGATTTCTGATCTAAGATTCACTGACTGGATAAATCAAAGTAATATAGTTTCATTTCTTTCATTAAGGCCATTAGAATGGGCAACTGCTATGTCAGATGTTGACCATTCTGCATGTTATAATCTACAAGGGTTTCATTAATGAGTTTGGAACCTTTTGTTGTACCAGAATTGAAAAGATGTATCTGCAAGTCAACTGTTGAACCTGATGCATTGTGAATTTCAAGTTGATCTGAAGACTCTGCCTAAAGTGATAGTTTTAAATGTCAGTATTTTCTAACAGTCTGTTGGAGGAATTGAAAATGAGACGAGTCACGCAGTGTGGTGTAGTGGTTAAGGCATTGGACTTCACACCCTGAGGGTTGTAAGTTCAAATCCTGCCACTAACACTGTATGACCATGAACAAGTCACTTAACCTGCCTGTGCCCCAATTGGAAAATTGAAAGAAATGTAACCAATCGTATCATAAATGTTATACCTTGGATAAAGACAATAAGAAAATGTGGGTGATACATTGGAAGCAGTGATCTACTAGCTTTGAAATTAGTTACTAATCTTATAGAAAGTGAAAAAGCAATTATTGTTTTGCTTCTACTAGTTTACAAGGCTGTATGTTGCAGTAAGGAAATTCATTGACAGTTTGGCTAAAATAAAAGAGGGTTGAATGAGAGTTTATGTTTTTACTATATGTGGTTTTGGTCATTTAAAATTGAGCTGCCTGAATTTGCAAAGCTCACTAGTTTCAGAGGCTAAGTTAGTAAGTATATTTTTGAAACCCAGTATTGGAAATTGTTTAGATCTGCTTATTACATTAAACATAGCCTTTTACATTGGGGCATTTGTAGATTCTGGAATAGCAGATTTTCAGAATTCATCAATAGTTAAAAAAACTGAATCAAAAGAAAAATTTACCAATAAATCTTTTATTTCACATTATTGGCTAGTGGTACATCAGCTCAGGAATTTAAAGCAAAACAGCTAAAGACTCCATAGACTGTGGCATCGGGGAATTTACTTCTTCCTGAAGAATTTTAAGATTTAGAATAGTTGTAATTGTGGTAAGTATTTTCTATGTATCAGTATAAAGTTTTATTTACTTTGTATTCCCCTTTCCTTCCATGTTGAAAGGACAAATAATAGGTTAAATAAGGCTTTTTTTTGAAACCATGTTCTTTTTAGAAACTCCAGAACTTTTGTAGTATTCCCACCACAGGATCTTGAGCCATTTGTAGTTCCTGGTACTTTTTTTAGCTCCTACTGCAGTCTATGTACTTTTCATTCAACCAGGAACTATTGTGGGTGGGGCTCAGGTGACGAATGGTGCTGGCCAGTTGATCACAAGTACTGGTGCCATCTTACAAATCTGTTACTAATTTGTTTCACACTTCACATCACATCACTTTTCATAGCTGCCTCACTGGAGCACCAAACCAGTGAATGAAACAAAGCAATAATATCCACCGTAAAAATCAGCATTGCTTTGAAGCAATGAGGTGAGGGGAGCCCCAAGTGAACTCCTGATTTCATTGCACTTCGCACCACATCATTCTTCATAGCTGCCTCCCTGATGCTTCATGCAATGCACTGCCTTGATGCAATAATCTCCGCAGTGAACTTGGGAAAAGCCTTCAAAGTAATAAGGTGCAGAAATTGCCCATGAACTCCTAATTATGCCACACTTTGCACTACATCAGTCTTCACAGACACCTCCCTGGTGCTTCGCACTATGCACAACTTTAAAGCAATAATCTCCCCCGTCATGTCTTGATCACTTCAAAGCAATAAGGTGGTGATGTTCCTCTGTTAACTCCTAAACTTGTCACATTTTGCACGACATCACGCTTCATAGCTGCCTCCCTGGTGTGCAACACCATGCAATGCATCGAAGCAGTAATCTCTCACATGAAGCTGCGATAGGTTCAAAGAAATCAGGTGGGATTGTCCCCCTGAACTCCTGGACATGCCTCACACTGCATCACAATTCTTTGCATGTACAATATTTTGCATAAAGGTTACAGTTCCTATTGTGCGGTGGGAACAGAACACATGAAAGTGGCCCAGGGCTTATATTCTACAGGAACTCATTGTTTCCTCAAAGCAAAGTTCATGTGGTAGGAAAACACCTTTTGTGGTTCTAAATGGTCCCACATTCATTTCTGCTTTGCACCAAATGCCACCTGGATAGTTTTCTTTAAGGGGAGGGATTCAGAAAATAGATAACATTTTTGATTAAAAGATTTAATATTTCCTCGATAGGGGGAACTTTTGTAACTTTGCTTGAGACATGTTTGATCTGAAAGTTGTTATAATTTAAACAGTTGTTTAGACAAAGGTATGAGCTGAAAATCATCCACTGCTGGCACATAAAAGTAGTAGCACAGTGATAAATGCACAGAGGTCTTTGAGTAGCTGAAAGCTGAACAGTTAAAACAGTGCTATCATTCAAGAAACAACCAGATAGTACCCTGGGGCTAGAAATGTTCTTAAAAGGGATGATCTTTCCCTCATTCTTGACAGTTCCCATTTCCCTTTTTATTATTTTAGCTCTAGTCTCTTTGTTCCCATTTCATGAAACCAAGTTATACCACTTTTGTTTCAATATAGAGAACTTCTTTCCATCCATTTCACACCTGCCTATAAGAGGCTATGAGAAGAGTTGTAACACTAGAGCCTTTATTCACAGGTGCTTCCTTTGTGAAAAATGAAATCAGCAGAACACACAGTACATTTATTTGAGTGATTATATTTCTAGAAGTTTTTTTATGAGCTATGTCAAAAACAGAAAAATAAAGATGACTGTAAAATACATATGTTACATCATAATGTTTAAATTACCTCAGTGATGGACGGCCACAGCCACTTCCTGACTGTGATGCCAGCAAGGTGGAAGGACCAGGGGAAAGGGCATTGATGAGGCAATATCTCCCCTGGGACACTAGAGGGCAGCCCTCCTGGGTGGCTGTGGCACCACTGATTCCTGCAGGGCATGTTGGGAACTGGAGTTTGGTGAAGCCCTGTTGGGTTCCGTGGGGGCCGCCAGGGGGAGCTGCAGAGCCCTGTTGAGGACCTCCAGTGCACCTGGGAGTGATTCCAGGTAATAATGATGAGCCAACCTGGAACACTCCCAGGACCTGAATAAGAGGAGCCACCTCACTCCATTGAGGGGCCAGAGTCAGGAGGAAGGAGACAAAGCCTGAGGAGGAGTGGAGGCGGATGGACTGGCGGCAAGGAAGGGAATGGACTGTATGTTGTGGTGTTGGTAATGTGCATAAACTGTAAATAAACACGGGTGTTGAGTGAACCTGTGTCCTACCTGTCTGTGTCCGGGGGTTAGGGTGGCAGTACGCCCCCTAGTGGCTTATACCTCTTCCTTATATTAAAAAACAAAGAATCTATTACAGTCATGAAACCGTTAAATTCTTAATTATTTCTTTATTAAAATTATGTATATGTTCCCATCATGCAATGGGCATTTACATTGCCAAAATGCCACAATTCTTATTACTACATTTTAATATAATCCAAGCATAAACTGTTGGCACAAAATACAGTAATCAGTGGACATAATGCTTTGCACATCTTTTTGCTCCTGAATAACCTCTGGCATTATTTTGCAAACAATGTATGCATGTATACAAAGATTTGTATAATGGAACATGTTTTTTATGATCTGATTATGCAAATCGCTACAACAGTATGTTTTTCTCCAATTTCATAATAACAAGTCTGGGAACTAATAGCTGAGAAAGCTGTACCTTCACAGATATAGTTTGTTATTTTAGAAAAAAAAAAATTAGATACACTAAATCTTTTTAACTCATTCTTTTCAAAATTAATGTTTTTTAAGTTTAGCTTTAACAAACACTTATCCATCATCCCTGTTGCTGTATCTTTTGTAGGTTCTCAAAGTTGAGCAGCTACTGAGTTGGCAAGGTAACATCCAGCATAAGTCAAATGGGTAACAAAATTAAATGTGGCGGATGGCGGGGGCCCTTGCCCGGCCGAGATGCCTCTTCTTTGTATGGGCCGGGGTAACAAGTATGGATAGAACAGTACCTCCCCCAGGATGCCAGAGGGCAGCCCCCATGCGTAGCAGTGGTGCCTCGGATTCCAGCAGGGCTCCATGGGAGGTGGAGTTCTCTACAACCCTGTTGGGATCCGGGGGTGCTGCCAGGGGGTGCTGCAGTGGTTCCTGAGCCCATGTGGGCGGTTCTTCCTCCACACCCGGAAGTGCAGCCAGAAATAGGTCATCAAACACCTGGAGCACTTCTGAGTGGGCTGTAAAAGGCACCAGCACCCACCACTCTGGGAGCCAGAGTCGGGAGGAGGGAGACAAAGCTTGCCGTAGAGGAGTGGAGGAGAAAGAATAAAAGAAGTATTGGTTTTGTGCTGTGCTTGTGGGAGTGTTGTGCCTGTGGGAAATGGGGAAGGCATTGCCCACTGGCGAAGAAAAAGAAAATAAAAACATTTGTTTGTTTTATAAGTGTGCCTCCTGCGTCTGTCTGTGTCGGGTTAAGCGCTGATATAGTGCCTTTTGGCACAATGAACATTTCAATAAAGCTGGTTTTAAAAATATTTATTGAGAATTAAAAAAAAAAAAGAACAAATTACAAAAAAAAATTCAGGCAAAGTTTATTATACACTCTCATACATGTATATGTACCAGAAACAAATAATGGGGCTGGATTATGGTGAAACATGCGTGCTATGTCTTTGTCTTCCAGCTCAAGAGTAGAGAAAGAGCACTCTGAAGATCAATGGCTCATATTCCAGCACCCCTGGGAGCCACCCTCTATATATAGAGCCATGGCTGTATATAACCAATACAATGGCTGGAAAGGGCCGTTCTTTGTGCAACTGATGGAGCTACGCTAGCCTGCTAAAGCATGGGAGACTTTAAGACCAGGAACGAGAGTGAAAGTTTCACTGCTGATTTTTTTGTTATTTTCTTTATTTTTTCGTTAGTAGCACTGTGGCTACTAAATGGGGATCTTTGGGAGACCCCAACACTTTATTGTATCTTGTCCTTTTGTTCCCCACAACACACAAAAAATGTTGGTAGAAAAGGGGGAAAATGGTTTATTCTCTCTTTCATTGCCATCTTTGTCATGTTAGACTTCAGATATGCCCTGTGCTTAAAGTTACAGCACTTTTCTATTGTCTACTCTAATGAATTTACAGTTGCACTGCTATATGCTAACAGTTTTCCCTCTATGCCGATTGACAAGAAAGAAGTTAGAATATTCCATTTACATATTGACTTGTATTGGTAAAAATAGAACCATTATCTCTGTGTTCTATATAGTAATACAGTGCCAAATATTTTTAAATAACTAGGTAAATACAGTCATGCTCCAGTTTATGGCCGACCAAGTTGAGACTATTCATACTTATGGTCAATGTTTTCTCAAATTTTTTTTGTTTTGCTAATGAGTGGGTGGGAATGATAAAATGGTACTTTCCTCTTATAATTGATTTCTTCAATCCCACTACACTACACAAACTTTCCTGCATGAAGTATTGATTGATCGTTGTGAACTTGACAAATGAACGTGATTTCGCCATGATGTAACGAACACCGCAAAGCACCAACACTTGAATGACTAGTGTGGGGAAGTCCCCCCATGAGGTATTGAGCAATCACAGCAAAGCCCTGGCATATGAACAATGAGCGCAGTCCCCCAAGGTGTTTCAGGAGTATGGCTGCTCAATACTTCCAAACTACTGCTCAGGAAGAGGAGTGAGCAAATTGATAACAGCTGAGTAGCAGTGTAAAAGTACTGTGTGGCATCGTGAAAAAAGGCAACCGACACTTAAATATCAGTTTGCACTACTCCTTACCAGAAGTTAAAGTATGCGTACAGGTGACACACATCAGACCCACAGAGCGTCAGTTGCAATCACCTGTACACCGACTGATTGACAGACAGAGTCATCAATTTAAGATATTAACTAACTAACTAAAAATAACCCAGGCACAAGAGATGCACAAACCAGTGTGTTTCTTCGTGCCAGTCCCAAGCCAGGATAAATGGGGAGGGTTACGTCAAAATTTTGCCAAATCAATATGTGGACAACAATACAAATTTCCATACCGGATCAGTTGAGCCCCGGGTTGACAATGACCGCCACCAGTACTGTTAGCCAACAGGGTGCTGGTGGAAATTGGGCTACTGTTGCCCGAAGAAGAAGAAGGATAAGAAGAGGGGGGAGACATGTCCGGAGGAGAGGAGGAAGGTAAAAGAGTGGAATTGAGGGTAGGAACTTTGAATGTTGGCAGTATGACTGGTAAGTGGAGAGAGTTAGCAGATATGATGTAGAGAAGGAAGGTTGATATATTGTGCGTGCAAGAGACTAAATGGAAGGGGAGTAAGGCCAGGTGGATCAGGGGTGGATTCAAATTGTTCTATAATGGTGTGGATGGGAGGAGAAATGGAGTAGGGGTTATTCTGAAGGAACAGTATGTCAAGAATGTTTTGGAGGTGAAAGGAGTGGCAGGCAGAGTAATGATTATGAAGCTGGAAATTGGAGGTGTGATGATGAATGTTGTTAGTGCATATGCCTCGCAAGTTTGGTGTGCAATGGATGACAAAGAAGATTTTTGGAGTTCGTTGGATGAAGTGATGGACAGTGTACCCAAGGGACAGAAAGAGGTGATTGGAGCAGATTTCAATGGACATGTTGGTGAAGGGAACAGAGGGGATGAGGAAGTGATGGTTAGGTATGGTGTCAAGGAGAGGTATGAAGAAGGTCAGAGGATAGTGGATTTTGCCAAAAGGATGAACATGGCTGTGGTGAATATGTATTTTAAGAAGATGGAGGAACATAGGTTTACGTAAAAGTGTGGAGGAAGATGCACACAGGTAGATTACATCCTATGTAGAAGAGTCAATCTGAAGGAGATTGAAGACTGCAAAGTGGTGGCAGGGGAAAGTATAGTTAAGTAGCATAGGATGGTGGTCTGTAGGATGGTGTTGAAGATCAAGAAGAGGAAGACAGTGAGGGCAGAGCCAAGGATCAGATGGTGGAAGTTGAAAAAGGAAGACTGCAAGGTTGAGTTTAAGGAGAAGGTGAGACAGGCACTGGGTGGTAGTGAACAGTTACCAGACAGTTGGGACTATGATGTTTGCTGGTGACATTGTGATCTGTAGCGATAGTAGGGTGCAGGTTGAGGAGACACTGGAGAGGTGTAAATATGCTCTAAAGAGGAGAGGAATGAAGGTCAGTAGGAACAAGATAGAATAGATGTGTGTAAATGAGAGGGAGGTCAGTGGAATGGTGAGGATGCAAGAAGTAGAGTTGGTGAACGTGGATGAGTTTAAATATTTGGGATCGACAGTACAGAGTAATGGGGATTGTGGAAGAGAGGTGAAAAAGAGAGTGCAGTCAGGGTGGAATGGGTAGAGAAGAGTGTCAGGAGTAATTTGTGACAGACGGGTATCAGCAAGAGTGAAAGGCAAGGTCTACAGGACGGTAGTGAGACCAGCTATGTTATATGGGTTGGAGACGGTGGCACTGACCAGAAAGCAGGAGACAGAGCTGGAGGTAGCAGAGTTAAAGATGCGAAGATTTGCACTGGGTGTGACAAGGATGGATAGGATTTGAAATGAGTACATTGGGAGACAAAGTCAGAGAGGTGAGATTGCGTTGCTTTGGACATGTGCAGAGGAGAGATGCTGAGCATATTGGGAGGAGGATGCTAAGGATAGAGCTGCCAGGCAAGAGAAAAAGAGGAAGGCCTAAGAGAAGGTTTATGGATGTGGTGAGAGAGGATATGCAAGGTGATGGGTGTAACAGAGCAAGATGCAGAGAACAGGAAGATATGGAAGAAGATGATCCGTCGTGACAACCCCTAATGGGAGTAGCCGAAAGAAGAGGAAGAAGAACTAACAAACTAAAAATGGATGTTACATATTTCCTGAAAATATAGTTAGTTATATTGTAAATTTTTATCCACTTTCATATACGTACTTAAACTCTCAGTCATACCATCTTTGCTTAGACAACTATATTCTTTTTAACATATTTACTTTTTATTAATTATACTATATGCCTTATATTATAATATAAGCGTTCAAAGATTAGTTTTTCTCTTCACTAGTGATTGGAGGGTGGGCGGCACAGTGGCGCAGTGGGTAGCGCTGCTGCCTCGCAGTTGGGAGATTCGGGGTCCTGGGTTCGCTTCCCGGGTCCACCCTGCGTGGAGTTTGCATGTTCTCCCCGTGTCTGCGTGGGTTTCCTCCGGGCGCTCCGGTTTCCTCCCACAGTCCAAAGACATGCAGGTTAGGTGGATTGGCGATTCTAAATTGGCCCTAGTGTGTGCTTGGTGTGTGGGTGTGTTTGTGTGTGTCCTGCGGTGGGTTGGCACCCTGCCCAGGATTGGTTCCCTGCCTTGTGCCCTGTGTTGGCTGGGATTGGCTCCAGCAGACCCCCGTGACCCTGTGTTCGGATTCAGCGGGTTGGAAAATGGATGGATGGATGGATAGTGATTGGAGGAAAGGGTTCTAGTAAGAAATTCAGATGAACAAAATGTATAGCACACCTGGGTCTTAAACTAGAGAACAGAACACAATTACCACCTGAACATTAAACTTTTCTTTCCAGTTGCTGTGAGTATTGGGGCAGTGCCAAGCTATATCTCACCCAGGCTCAGGCCCCTGCTGCTGTCTGTGGCACTGGAAGAGCACTGCGCTGAGCCTACCTTCTTCGGCTCCCACTGCCTTCTACAGATTTATGCGGGAGCAAGCTCCAGGTCACTCCAGATCTCTGAGCTGCTCAACTAGAGTGGCCTTCTTCAGCTCCTCAGTGTTGGTCACATGCTCTTCTAGGGACTTCGTCCTCATGGCCACCTGCCTCCTCTCTCCTGCACCAGCACTCTCTCTCACTTGTGCCTTCTTCTCTCTCTTCCCTGTTTAACCTCCGTTCTTTTCCCATCCTCTCTTTTCTGATCCCCCTGTGCTCCCTTTCAGGCTCATTTTGTCCTCTGCCTAATTGGCTGTGGGTGTGAGACGCCGCTCCCTCTAAGGCAACAACGAGGTACCCGACTGACACTCACATTCGTATGTGCATATGCAATCAGCCAGGCACCCCAACCACCCCTAAAGCGAAGTGTGCTCACACACTTCCATGCTAATTGGTGCCTGCACTTCATGAAAAGCAATTATTTATTTAAAATCAGCACAGCACCATAGACCACTTATCACAAGGTCTGCAACTGACCAATGGAAGCATGCAGCTGGCTAATGGAGATTTTCAGTTCGCCCATATAGAACTGACATTAATCAATGGACATCTGCAACTAAATAATAAAGTGTGCAACTGGCCAATGAAGACCTGCAGCTTGCAAGTGGAAGCCTGCAGGTGGCCAATAGACATCTACAGTTGAAAAACATCAAACTGGCATTAAAAAAATGGAGATCAGCATTGGCTAATGACTTTCTGTCACTGGCCAACAGAAGTGTGCAGCTCACCAATGTAGAAGTGAGTTTAGAAAATGGAGATCTGCTGCTGTCTAATGCAGGTCTGTAGCTGGCCAATGAAAATCTGCAGCTGGCCATTGGAAGTTTGCAACTGGCAAATGAAGAGTTACCTGTTTATAAGGTATTAAAACTAACCAATGTACTGATTAAGTATTTTTAATTGGTTATTTTAATTTATTCACATTATGCAAAGACTTTACATTCCAGGCTAAAAAACTTTGGACAAAAAATGCATGCATGATTTTCTGTATTTCCTGGCTTGACATAACTCTCTTTAAACACAATGTCTAAGTTGGTATAAACATATAATATATAGGTACTTAGAATAATATATACAATAAGTGTTTTCACTTGCGGATTTTTTAGACCATACTTTCCTCTAGCATTAGTGCATTAACACTTTGTTGATATGCAGTCCTCATTGGCTGCAATGGCTCCACCTATAACTGACAATAATCACCCTAAGTAATACTTTGAAAAACTGGACCTTATCCAAAATACTTTCACACACTGATGGTTTCTTGGTGGTTTGCATAGCCTTAAACCACATTACAAATGTATATCTCATCGGCCGTATAACATGAGCATGAAAAGTAAATATCCTTATGGAATCATGTTTAAATTTTGTGGAAAGGCCAAACAAAACACAACTAATGACATATTTTTTTCATAAAATTAAAATCTTTGAGTTAGTTGCTATGATACTATACACAAATGTTTTTGGGTCACACAAAAAAACAAAACAAAATCCATTACATATTTGTTTATTTAAACTTGTATAGTAAGGTATCTGGCTGAGATGGAAACTGCATTATGGAGGAAATGGTGTAGAACAAGGTCAAGACCTACAAGATCCTGACTCTAAAGAGCCATACTCTGACAAAAGAAACGCAGGCTGCCATGCCAGTGTACGTATGTATATTGTCAATACAGTGTTATGTCTTTTGTGTATGTGAATTGCCCGGAAAGAGCTTCAGGTAGGGCCACCAACACAACTGGGAACAAAAAAGGGACCTATCTAGGAGATCTAGTGATCCAGCACTTGACAGGGTTGTTTTAATGCTGTGACAAAAGGAAGGCCTGGCCCTTTAGTGTAACGGAAGGCTCATGGGGATAGGGGCACCAGGATCCACAAGAAAAAAATGAAGCTTGGTGTCCCCAGAGCGAATGCAGAACCAATCCTGCCCTCAGAAGTAACTCCAGGGTTTAGCCAGAAACAATCCTGAAATAGTGTTTAATGCTGTCTCTTGTATTTTGGCCTCCTTGTCATTATTTAAAAGGTCAGGACACAATCCCGTTTCCTCTTGACATGTTGTAATTAACATATGTTGTTAAGCCTTCCTTTGTGGGGCTGTGCCCACTCTGTCTTAGTACAGTTGGTCTCACGAAAAGGCCGTTAGGAAGAAAAAAAAATGCTTTTATTCCATCTAATGTTTTATAAAGTTGTTTATCAGCTACTGATTTTTTTTTTTTATTTAATCTCAAATAGACTCCCTAGCACAATGTGTGTGGGCTGAGGTAAAGGAGATTACGTTTTCTTTTTTGGAATGCAGACTTGTTGCAAAGTAAATTTAAATTACGAGCTTTGACAGCGCTGCCAGTGTGGTTGGATTTTTCATTTGTTCACTATGGTACTTTAATCAATAGAGAACTGGGCAAAGAAATGAAACCAGAGTATGGGAAATAAAAGCAAAGGAACCTCTGCTTTAGTCATTTTGAGCTGCCATAGGCATAGAAACCAAGAAGTAGACCTTGCACATTTTACAACAGTATGCCTAAATAAACTTTAAAGGTTAATCTATGATCCAGCTGGGCATAAAGCCACCAAGAGATTACCTGGCAGATGCACTAAAAGACTGTCTTATCAGGAGTGTTCAAGCAATGAACGGATAAGGCAGAATATAAGAAAATCCTATTGTCCTTATCTAAATATGTGGAGCTGGCTTACTTGCAATATCCTGTTAAAACTGAGAGCCTTGATGGAAATGAAAGAAAAAAAAATCCTTTACTGTTTTACATTGAATTTATGATGGTTGTTAAAAGCATTTCACACTGCAAGAGGAACATTTCTAAGTGTTAAATGTTCTAATAAATTAAACGCAAAACAATCTGCGATGCCACATACGGGTGACATACGCCTTTGAATGACCACAGCTGTAAAAACCATACAAAAAGCACTAAGGAGTTTTTTTTTTCCCCCCTTTTCTTTTTTCCATATTCGAGAACATTCTGTTTCTTTTACAAGCTAACAAGTTTGATGTGGCCCTCTGTCTTTTTCCCTTCCAGGCTCGCAGCTGTTTTGGCAACAGAAAAAGAATCCCCATAACAAATCAAATAAAAGCCCATTCTGTGAAGAGGAATTGAAAACAGCAGGTCTCAAAGACGACTGCACATGAGATGCCTTGTTCTGGCTTTCAACACAGCTCAAATCAGAAACACATTACCATAATCTGAAACAGCCCACCGCTAACACAAGACAGATGGTGGGTAATAACCCGTGCATCATTAATAAATAAATTCTAGCATTAAAAGCTTTACAAAGTATGACAACATTATCCGGGCACATTTACAACCTTCATTAGTCTGTTTTTTTTCTTACTGCCTGTTTTTGATTGAAGAAAATCGGCACAGTATTAGCTGGAGGTGTATAAAAACTAAGCATAACACACTAAGTTGATAAATCAAACAGCAAAATTCACTGTGCTGCCAATCTTTTATGAGCTCACCTTTTTCCTCTAAATTATGGAAACTGGCAATTTGTTGAATTTATTTTTTTATTTTTCTATTCTGACAGCATTTTATCGCTGAGCTGTATTTGTTTGTTGTACTTGTTTATTTCTTAGAAAACTCAATGTTAATCCAAACAAAGAGATGGAAAATATTCTTTACTGATTCCAGATGAGTGGAACAGTAATGGAAGACAGCTTTGTGGAAGAAAGAAAAAACTAATAAAAGTTTTTTGTGGGTTGTTAAAATTAAAATGTTTACATTTTTTCATTGTTTGAACAGGCCTAAAACCATTTATAGTATTTGCCACAAGAATAATATTCACATCTATAAATAAAACCAACCAAGTATCTATGAGAAATATGTATGATTAGATGCTTAGAAAAATGGGCCCTTTAAAATATTACAAAAAAAACAAAACATACAAGATATATATTAGCAAAAAATGAAATGACAATACCCACTAAGTAGTCACAACTAGTGTTGATTGGGTAATTTTCCAGTGTTTTTCGCACACAATATTCTGCCTTCATTGGTGATCTTGTTTCGCTGAATATTTTTTGGAAATTTGCCATGAGGCCAGCTCTGACAAACTTTTTTTTCCCCCCCAAGTACCCCATGATGCTTTGCAAGGTGAGAATGACATTACAGAACTGTAGCAGCCAATGTTGGATGGGACAGAACTCCCCTCAACTCCCAGGCCTATAATGCTTGATCCAAGTAGTGGGCTAGAAATTAGAAAAGAAACTTGCAAATACATTTCGACACAAAATGCACACACAGAAGGAAACTGGAAATGTGGCGATGCATTAATCTCTTGAAGGTAATATATTTTTGTATGGACTTGTAATGCGACTTGTAGACTTGAGTCTACCCCTTTAATAGTATTACCCAGAGTACTGCGCAGTTGATGCAAACAAGAATGAGTGAAGAATCCATATGAATTTTGTGTCATTTAGCAGCAGCATTAGTGAACAAGCAAAAGTGTCAGTGGGGAAAACCAAAAACAAACTCTTAGTGAATTCATGCTTCCTGTCTGCAAGAGATTTTGCTGATCTGATATTTAATTCTAATATTAATGGTCAGCACTGAAACCTCATAACAAAGTCACATTTTTGATCACAATAATTGTTCTGTCATAGATGGTAGACAATTTACTAGCTGTCATGGATGCTTTAAAAGACCATTGCACCATTATAAAAACACAAAACTAATTCAGTTTATGTTCAAGTTCAGCAAATTTCGCTGAACATTTCCGCAATTTTGCCAAATTCAAGGCAAATCAAACTTAGCAAGTCGGCACATTTTTTTTTTTCTTTTAAGTTCCTCTTACTTGAATTATGCAGTCAAAAACAGGAAAGTGTAAAAATTTGTAAAAATTTGTATTTACTTTAATTGATCCCCGTACTTCTATGTCAGAGTTATGTGGCACAAATTGTTCCAAGATGGCGTACAAGTCCATTGCTGGAACTTAGCTTACTGTCTATGACAAATGTAAAAATAGATTGTTTATAGGAAGTTATAAAATGCATAGTTTTTTATAATAAATGTAAAAAAATGTAAATTTTACAATGAGCAAAATCTTATGTACCAATTGATATTTTTTTAATATAATACAAGCTTGCTCCCTTCCATGTATCCATTTATTCACCTGTTTATTTCCATTGCAGGTCCCAGTAGAATCAGGCAAAAGACTTGAACCGACGCTGAATGGGATGTCAGTCCATGTTAGAGTATATTTGTGCACACAAATTCCTGTTCAGTCTACAACCATCACTTTTTAATGTGGAAAGAAAAAGAATCACCTGGGACAATTTAATGTGAACACAGATATTTACCTATATAATAATGAAAAAACATCTGGCATCGTGCCCAGACGCAAAGTCGTGTGGTGACCACATGAGAGCTGCAATGTTTTATGAATAAAGGAAACCAGACACACAAAGAAAGAGGGATGGAAGGGCTAGCATATCCAGTGAACAGATGTTCCTAAATGCACAATGTGATCAAAAAAGACACACTTACTTTGGCATCATTGTTCCCGTTCCTATAATGGGGCATTTCGCTATGCTAATAAAGTGATAATGCTACTCAAACAACAATGATAAGGAAATAAGGCCAGGGGCCTCAAGCATAACGCCATGCATAGAATTCACACTAAAACATGGCATAAAGACAAAAGCGGAAATGTGCGTACGCACAAAAAATCCAGATGCATAAATCTGTGTGTTCGCCAGCGTCCACGTTCTTCTGCTCCATATCACCACACAATCAGCTCTGTAATAGATGTTAAGCCATCTGTAAGCTTAGAACACCAATTCTTCAAAACGTTTAAGGAACATTGAAATATCTTCTTAGTACATGTTTAATTATTCTATCCTTCCAGTGTTGTGCCAGCCCCAGCAAGAATACAGTGCGAGGCAGGAACAATCTGTGAACGGAGCGCCAGATCCTTGCTAGCGCAGCGACACCGTGTCCTCACATGTTTAATTTATTAACAATATACTGTAGATTATTTAAATGAAGTTAAAGTTTTATCTGTATAATACATATTTTGCTGCATTTCATCTTAAAAATTATATCGTCATCATATGTAAATACGCGCTTTATAAAGTGGCTCAGGTTGTGCAATATTAGAACTGTAGTGCAAGTTTACAGTGAGGTAATTCTACTTATAAGTACAAAGCGTTCTACAAGGAGCAATTGATGGACTGATTGAGTGCATTTATAATTCTTGGGATGAAAAACTGTTTCTGAACTGCGAGGTCCGTACAGGAAAGGCTCTTAAGCGTTTGCCATTTGAGAGCAGTTCAAATAGGCAGCATGCCTGAGGCAGCGTGTGCTTGATGCTGTATACCGATAATTCTCTTTCCGATCAGCTGCTGTAGATTGTGATTCCACACTCAGATACAGTGATATAAATACTCCGAGTGGTGAAGTGAGAGTAATATGGAGAAAGATGATCCGCTGTGTCAACCCCTAACCGGAGCAGCTGAAAGAAGAAGAAGAAGATGCAGTGAGAGTAACAACGCTAAAGCAGCTATGGTATTTAGAATAGTTTGACCATTCTGTGGACCATTATAGTGTTACAGGTTAACTACAATCAGATGCATTAAACTAATAAACAATATGCGGTTAATTTCAGTGTATTTATAAAGCCGCGTCAGGGATGTGGATCTAAAAAAGAAAGGAAAACCACACTTGAACAGTAGCACTGCTTTGACGCTGTGTGCCACCAGTTTGCAAAACTGAGCGGAGAACTTGCGTACGCCAGGGTTGTAGCTAGCGTTTTAGCTAGCGTCAAAATATGCGTGGCTTTACGCCAAGTTTACATCGCGATTTGTGTGGAAACGGGCTTACGCAACATTTTTGTGTGCACGCACCGTTTATACATGAGGCCCCTGGTCTTCGGAGCTTAAGTGCACTCAGGCTATGCATTATGCCACAGTCCCACCCTTGCACCACTATAACAATTTATAAATAGTTTAACCATAGCCTAAACTGTAAAGCATACAGATAATTATATTTTCATTAAATTTTAGTTCATTATTAAAGCAACAAAAAAATAAAATAATGTTAGCTGCCTTTAAACATGGTGTCCATCAAAGGCAACACACATATTAAATGAAAGCAGAGCTTGGCAATATAATACATAATAAACACCAATTTTTTACTTTTAATAAGAGAAGAAAAATGATCCCTAGAGTATAATTCATTTTATTGCTTCAACCAGAAAGAACTATATGTTAATGACTTCTGCATGTGTTGTGAGACCAAAGCCAACCAATGTAATACTGTAAATTGTAAATGGTGCAAGGTCAAGGTATATTCTTATTATTCATTTAAAGTAAGGTGTGAACAAAACAGCCACCCTTTCAGTATACATGCATCTATCCTTATTTGCTTGTTCTGTAACAGAACACAGTACATGATAAGACTGTGCTGCTGGGTAAATCTGTTTATCTTTGGAGAAATATTATTCCTGAATTAAATAATTTAATTTTAAAACAGATTCTTCTGCCATGCCTGTGTTATAAACCAGAGATGTGGGGACCAAGTGTGGCTGTTGTTTGTCATTGCCAATTTCTTAATCAGATACTAGTCCAAATTTTTATTTTAAAACTATTCCATTTTAATCCACTTAAATGAACAATAAATCTCAAGGTCTTTTTTTCTTGTATTACTTTCAAACCCAAAAGCCAAACTGGGTTGTGCTTTGGAAGTATTAGTATATTACAAATGTTTAACCAACGATTTTCTTTTCTGCATGCCTAAATGATTTTTCTTTGTAAAAAAACAGATAAAACAGCCCTGAACATTTTAATTGCGATTCCATCTTTATATTGCTCGGTTTTTGTTCCTGCTAAATTATGGTAATATTACAAATACATCAAACTGACTATCATCATAGCAAAATAATTGTGTATTAAATAAAGCAGTAATAAAAGATCATTGTTACTAAAAAATATTGCTATTTTTTTTTACTGATTTATTAATTAAGACTTTCTTTAAAAATAAATGGAAGCATTACTTAGACTTTGCTTAACACTTAATTCCTCCCTGTATCATGTTTCTTTTTTACCTGCTATTGTAGTGGATGACAGAACACTTAGGGTAGGTGCAATAAATCACAAATAAGAGGTTTATTTTAATGAAAGTTATACATAAAAACATGAGAAATTTAAAAAAAAAAAAAAAAAAAAAGATGACGTTTTAAATTCATGGAAACTGGATCTTTGACATGGCGACACTCTCCACTGTCTCACTATGCCACACAATGAAATGTATAATTTGGATGTCATGGAGAAAACAACTTTAAAGTGCATAAATGTATTTCCTGGTTGTATTTATCTAGTACTTGGGAAAATGAGAGAATGTCTACCAGCTTAGGTGCTAAGGAAGTGATCATGGATAGGACATTGGTTCACTGAAGGACACATGTCCACACATTCTTATATGGTGACACTAATACTACTATTCCTAGATGCCAGCAAAGTAAATGGATTTGGACTGTAGGAGGCAACTCATACCAACATGAAGAATCATTTAAACTCCACACAGAAGGCACCCTAGTCTGGAAATGAACTGGAATCAAGGGTTGTGTCACAAGTGTTTTGCAACCTGCTGAAATCCACACAATGAAAACTATGACATGCTTACTATTGATCAGAAAATGTTGGCGTATGTATTAATGTAACACCAGGCTGCCACCAATAATATAAAGAACTATTTACAATAAATACAGGTCAGTAGGTTTCTTGGGAATGGATTAATACACTCATTCTTTTTTTGTCATAATTCTCAGTTTTTATTGTTTAGGAAAGTAAAAAATGGCGGTGATACACTTCAGTTCTATCTTATCTTATTCACATGCTAAACTTAAACACTCAGACCAAACATGGCACATGGTAAGTGTATATATGAATTATAATTAATTTTGAAACAGAACATTGGAAAAATAATTGTAAACACCATTCATATGAAATTGTTAATTTTTTAATTAGACTTGTTGTACAGTCTTAAAATAACTCATTGATATTCTAAAATGTTGTGGCTAGCTGTTTAGATGGCATTTGGTATATCATGATCCGACTGCTCATTTTCTCTGTGATCAGAGGGCAGCAGACATGGAAACTCAAGGCATTACTGAGCAGTAGGTGGAAATAAAGCAGCTAATGACATCTGCAGAGTTCTTGCAGATCATTGCTTTTTCATCCCCTTAGTGGACTAACCATTCATGCAAAAGAAATCAGTCATTATGCAGGTCTAGTTTACAGAGTATCTGCACTGTGGGTGACAGATGCATGCTGACAGAAGGCACATGAAGTACTATACTATCTGTCTGCTATCAGTTACTTTACTCGGGTACAGGTCATGTCGATAAAATGTTTGTTCACTTTCTTTCCAAAATTGTAGCAGCATAAAACATGAAGAGATCAAACACAGAATTATTAAGAAAGTATGCAGGTGGTGCAAGGCTAAAAGATAATGTACTAACATCTCTATATACATCAACAAGATTAGAATTTGTTTGACATTTAGAAGTTGGAGATAAATAAATGTAGGCTGACATTGATTAATGGCTAATGTTTCAGCCTGAGACCTATCTTGCATTACTGTGCTCTAAATATTTGAGGCTGACAGGATTTTGGCCATAAGAAGAGACAACACCGATACACAGTGGAGCACCTGGATATTCAAGGCAGGATAGATATAGTCACATTTCTCGTAAAGGCCGTCAGTTTTTATTTCTTTGAAGAAGGGAAAATAACCTGCTCCAAACAAGTATATATCTAAACAGATTAAAATGGTGTGCAAAAAGAAAATCTTATCTTTTACATAAAACAGCAGTTTATATCTAATTTGCCTTGTGATGGTAGGAGGAGCAAAAGGGTTGGCTACCCAGGGTCCTGCAGTGCTCAACCCCAGCACTCCCTGATCCCTCTACACATATTAAACATTCATCCATCCATCCATCCATTATCCAACCCGCTATATCGTAACACAGGGTCACGGGGGTCTAATGGTGCCAATCCCAGCCAACACAGGGCGCAAGGCAGGAACAAATCCCGGGCAGGGCACCAGCCCAGTGCAGCATATTAAACATATATAATAAATACATGCCTGCATATATTGACAAAACAAAACACAAAACTCAAGATGAAATCTAAAATTAGTGGGATAGTAGATGAGATGTGTTGTTTAAAACTGGAGGCATGTCAGTCCGATGGGTCACCACTTCTAAGTTTAGATATTACAGAATGAAGCACAGTTTACTACAAAAAAAAAAAAAAAGGCTACAAGTTGGAAAATGGTGCGCACAAGCAGCAATAGTGACAACCTACTATGATGGGTGTGCAAAAAGAAAAAGCAAACATAAGAGTATTTAACTTAAGGGTCTTTTAAAGGGTTTGTTTTTAAAAACCAGTAGCAAGAAGAAAAGAATATCAGTTGTTCTTATGACAACAAAGCAGCTAGTGAGACATCACAAGGTAATGGCGGCATTTGCATCAGGTCACTTAGGTAGCTATTTTATTGCCTGAGCGCTACTCCATGTCATCACCACTCCAAGAAAAAAATCTCACAATATTTGTCCCGCAATATCAGTCCTTCTTAGAGCCCCATACATCTCTTGAGATGGTCCAGTTTATTTGTATGCATTTACCTTACTGTATAGAAAAGTAAAGAGGATATATTACAGCATAGTGACCAACAAACGGCATTCCATGTGCATGCTATTATATTCACATTTTTATAAAGACAGTTTGCTTAAATATGAGCAGTATGGTTAGTGCTGCTTCTTCAGAGATCCAGCGGTTGGGTTCAAATCTTATACCCAGTTGATGCTGATGTTGAATTCTCGTGTTCTCTTCATGCCTACATGTGTGTTTTTCTCAAGTTGTCCACCAATATTGCTAAATATCTGCACAATTAGGTTTAACAGAAATTCCAAACTGAACCCAAATTAGTGTTGGTATATGCAATAGTAGGTGTTGCAATGAACTGATGCCCCATCTAGGGCCAGCACTGTATAAGTGTAAACCCCCTGAAACCCTGAATTGAAATGAAGAGGTTGAAAATATCATTGTAACGTATTTATATAGCATGATGAGGGCAACATCAAAGAAAAAAATAAAACTATTTCATAAGTTAATAAATCATGTTTTCCTAAGGATCTGTTCGACAATATTAAGATGCAAACTTAATATCTAATAATTTCTCATATGATATGGATTAACTGTTATAAACTAAAATAGTTTTGGCTGTCTTAACAATTCTGTTATGTTAAAATTAAACAGCATTGTTAATGGATGGTGTCATATTGATTACAATGGTTGCAGCTGTGCAATAATTGTGTTAATTTTAATCAATACCAAAAACAATTGAGCTTTTTAAGAGGGTATGGACTAAAATTCCAGCTAACCACTGTGTAAGTCTGATCAACAGCTATAGGAAATGTGTGCTGGAGGTTCCTGCCACTAAAGGAGGCTCTGCAAGTTAAAAAATGTACAAGGCTCACCTTTTTCTAGCCTGACTGTAAAATAAATTAAAAAAAAAAAAATTTAGTATTGACAAGTACAATGGTTTGTTTGCTATTAGTTTTAGAGTTGAAGATCAGACCACATTTATATGATTACCTAGCTGAAGAACTTTCCGTTGGCCGGTTATATTTTTACAATAGGTTAAGGTAAGAAAGAGTATATTTGTGTTTTTCTTAAAAGTTGACCCTTATGTCAGTGTAAGGTGAAATGCAAGTGTTCCATCCGTCATTTTCACAACCTCTCTGGTAACTATTAACTTCTTTTGTCATGAGCTGTAGCTCCTTGTCGGGCTGAAACCATGAAAACTAGGTTTTTGTATTTCCCAGTTTACTGTGGTCTAACAAATAGTTATTTAATCACACATTAATAATCTGGATGACTTGTTGAATAGTCAAACCCATTGACTACATAAAGCATCTAGAATAGGGGGACTGGGGGAATTGGGGTTCAGAGAAATCGCTGGAGGTCTAACTCTTGAAAGATTTGATGCCGACTGGTCTGTACTGTCCCACATAATACATACTGGCACTGGTGCCCTTAGAAGGCTTTCTGTTATCTGAATATTTATTTTCTTTGAGAAAGCAATCAATTCTTCCATTCTCCATTATTTCTGTTTCTACAGGTCTGCATATTATTTAATTTAGTCAATGCAACAAAAAAAAATGTTTATAGGGTCACTGTTGTCTTGTGTTAGGAGTACATGTTCTAAACAATATGCAAAACTTTGCCACTTTCCAGCATTCTGATTAGTGAACATAACACACTTACCTTGAAACTTGTGTTTTTCTTACCTTAAAATCTCAGAACACTCAGTTATACAAAGTCACATCATGACCAGTCTTTAAGTTCATTTCTAGATGTACCTTAGGACCAACCTGCTAAAGTGAAAGTGTAAACTAAGCTATGAAATGTAACTAGGCACTGGCACTCTTCCAAGCCCCTGAACACCCAATGCAATAGGTAATCATACCAATTATACAGTAAATAACGAAATGTTAGCAGAAATGTTCCCTCTAAGGTACACTCACATGCAGGCATGCACAACTTGTTATGCTTCGGCACATGATATTTTCCAGTAGCGCACAAACAATAACTGGAAAGCCCATAAATGAATTCTTTGAAAATTGACTTTAAAGAAACCCAGTTAGTTTGTCTTATGTCCACTCCTGCCAAATGATATTCATAAAGTTTGATGGTTATTTGATTCAAAGAGGGGCTGCCAAATTAGCCAAAACTGAGATTGGAATACTCATATGAAAAATAGGTAAACATTTGAATATATTCAAACTGGGGATAAACATTCCAAATATTACATAAGTTTGTATGGCATGTGTTTTTTATATATTGTCTTAATAATAATTTTACTTTCCTTTTCTAACAGTAAAGTGTGCAGAAAGTGAAGGGATCCGAGTACTTTTTGAATTAACTGTATGAAAAAGCTACAATGGCATTTATATGCATTGTCACACATGCACACCAAAGGATCGCCTTCTGGGCTCAACAAAGGTATGTTGGTACCACCCCAGGACAAGTGGGGGTGCTCTTGCTAACATTCTTGTCTCCTTTTTCCCCTCACAGCATTGAGAAACATTAAGGGCAACAGAGCCAAAGAAGCCTTGCCCCTTCCCTTATGTCAGGTATAAAAGGGAGATGTTCCTGGAAGGTGGCATTTTATTTGGACCTGACAGTGTGACCAGGGAGAAAGCTAGATGGAAAGTCTTTAAGAACACCTCAATTTGTTTGTTTTTTTCATCATTTTGTTCATATTAAATGGGGTTTGCCCGGCCCCTCAACTATTTTTAGATTCACCCTGCCATATCACTCACCCTGATAGAGCATAATTTCACTTCATTTTTGTTGTGTTTTTGAGGTCTTTTGCATGACTGTGGTATAGTGGGTATAGAAAAAGTATCCGTTTTAAATAAATAAATAAATTGGACGTGCTTGTGCTGGGGAGTGGAGCAGATGTGAGTGATCTGCTGAGAAGATGATTCATCTCCGGGTAGGGGCAAAGTGGTCAGCCGTCTGTGCGTTGTCTTGTTGGCACGTGTGGGTGGCCTGATCGTCTCCTTATCAGCCCAGGGCAGCAATCAGGTGATCACACCTGCAACCGTTCCCAACATATAAAAGGAGAGCACAAGAGATATTGAGGAGGGAAAAAGCAAGGAGAGAACTGAGAGAAAAAACGACAGAGATTAAGGAAAAGAAGAAGATAGGCAAGAGCGACAGAGAGTTGGTGGTTAGAGAGAGAAGCAGGTGGACAGGAATGGAGCCGCAGGGAATAGCGCATGGCCAACGCTAAGGATGGGACTCGGCGATCACTCCTGTTGAGTGATTTGGGAGCAGGATTGATCATCATGGTCAGGAGTGTCCTCTTGCCAGGTGGAGGCAGTGATCAGCAGCAGTAGGAGGACAATGCCTTCGCTAGGTGGAGCCTGGAAAGACAGCGGTGAACGTGGAAGAGAAAAGGGTCCAGGACTGAGAGTTTTAAAGGCGACTCCTGCATTGTTTTAACCACATTTTTAATGGATTACTTCTTTGACTGATTTTAACCTCCACTTTCACTTTTATGAATTATTTATTTATTATGAACTTTGCACTGCACTTTCTGGACACTTAGATTTTTGAATTGTTTACACCTTCCCCTTGTTTGGTCTGTGTGTGACCTCATCTGCCAAGCTCATCTGTTCATGACTATCGATGGTATCAGCTTCGAGAGGATCCCCGAGTGCAACAGCGATGACATATAAGCAGACAGGTTGTGAAGAAGTTCAAATATGTTGTCACACAGGTGTGCTTAGGGAACAGCCAAAGGGTCCAATCCAGGGTGTTAAAACATCACTTGGTGAAGAGTACTAATGCCTTCTCTCTTTCTCCCTATAGACCCACAGAAGACTAAGTAAAGTTTCCTCACTTCCATCTCTTTTCAGATAACCTCACTCTACTTTCTGCTGCTTCAATATACAATCAAACTCGTTCATTTTTCATTTGTCTTTTATTGTTGTACAATTGAAAAGAATGGTATCAGTCCTTTGTGTTCTACTCTCCAAACAACATACAGGATAACTCCACAAATCTATTTTGTCTGCCTCAAATCTATTTACATTGGCGTAGTTGGAAGGATTATTGCTTGAGGAAGATAACTGAAGAGCAGGACATTAATACTGTACTTGCCACCATCATGTTGGAACTCCAGAGGGTGAAGACACAACTTGGGAAGACAAGAACACAACTAGTAGAGTCAGAGACTTGTGAGGCAGCTGCAGTGGCGGAAAGGTCAGACGAAGCCCAGGCTCCATCCCAGATATTAGTCCCGCTTACAGAAGCGGATGATATTGAATATTATTTTCTCATTTTTTAACGTTCCACCACCAAACATCTCGGAGTGAGTGGAATGGGCAAACATATTGGTGCCGTATCTGAAGGAAGAAAAGCTCAGCGGGCTTACTATGACTTCCCTGAGGAGCAGGCCTCTGACTATGACACCCTCAAGGCGGAAATATTAAAGCGCTATGGAGTCACCACGGATCAGCAGACAAGAGAATGGAGTCTCTGGAAATTTGACCCCAAGAGGCCGACCAGGGCGCAAACATTTGAGATATGTGGAAAGACAGGATGCTGACTACGGCCAGATATAAATGATGCTAGGTAAGTCGTAGAGCAATTGGCCTGCGAAAAGCTCATTAATGCCCTCCCCAACTACCTCGTCGGTCTGCAAACATCCATACAAAAACATTGAAGCCTTGATAGAGGTGATCGTGTGCCTTCAGGCGGTCTGTAAGTCAGAGAGGGCATAACGGTCCACTCGCCTATCCTGACAAGGACGTGACACCCCTACCGAGTCCACTCCCCACAACAAGGTGCCCACTGCCTGCCCCCAACTGATCAAGTCAATTGACTGCAACATGGTCAACGGAGAAAGGTATTGTGCTCTAGCTAACCCTTTATCCCTTCTGTATACAGGAGTGGTGTTGGCAAATGGGCATCGAGTGACTGCCATGTTTGGTTTTGTGAGTAACATTTCTATTGTTGCTTGCTGCTTTGTTCTACCACGACAATGGTTAAAAGGCAACATCAGTCTGACCTGTATCCATGGGGAAAGTGGATGGTACAGGTATGCCTCTGGTATGATTAATTATGAGGGCATTCTGAAAAAACTAATGATGGCCGTGTTACCTAGCCCTCCATTTACTATCACCTTGGGGTGGGATTGGTAGTAAGATAGTAAGAGCGGTATAAATAAACCCATTCCTGTGAATAAATTGGGCCTCACAATTGACAGGGATGACTCGAACTCGGCTGTCCACACACTGTGTTCAGTCAATGACAAGATCACATGTCGCCACTCAATGTGATGTAAAGGAAACCCTTGCACTCACCCTAAAAGTGAACCCCACTGCCATGGAAGTGCTAGGGGCTGAAACTCCACCCATTGAGGTCGATAGGGGCCCGTTGAGCTCTCTACATTTTCAGTTCAGAGCTACTCCATCGTCGTTTAAAAGAACAGTGGAATGATGATTCCCTGAAATTTACAAAAAAAAATGTAGTCGTATCAGTTGACAGCCAACACAAGCACTTTCCCATGCCACAAGGACCCCACTTTGTATTACAAAATGATTTACTCTATTGAGAAGCAGAACATGAGGGTGAGGGAAGGTCACTGTTGCTAGTCCCACGAACTTACCAGTGACAGGTTTGTGAGCTAGCACATACTCACCTCTTAGGCGCCCACTTTAGGGGCGGAGAAGACATTAGAACAGATTAAGCTCCACTTTTACTGACCTGGAACAAACAAAGTCTGTCGTTTTTGCACTTCCTGTCCGGAGTGTCAGTTACGACAGATTCCCAGGAGGGACCACATTCCTCTAATTCCTCTTCCCTAATTGATGTCCCATTTGAACAAGTCTGTATCAACCTCGTAGGTCCATTAGAACTTTCTGCCCGAGGATGCACATATACTGCATTTTAGCCTCCATCAACATTTTGGAATATATCTCTCAACTATGCGATAGATTTGAGAAAATTTGACCTATCTTAAAATAACATATGGACAAGTCTCAATCAGCACAGATCTGTCATTATAACCAAAATACAGTAATCCCTCCTCCATCGCGGGGGTTGCGTTCCAGAGCCACCTGCGAAATAAGAAAATCCGCGAAGTAGAAACCATATGTTTATATGGTTATTTTTATATTGTCATGCTTGGGTCACAGATTTGCGCAGAAACACAGGAGGTTGTAGAGAGACAGGAACGTTATTCAAACACTGCAAACAAACATTTGTCTCTTTTTCAAAAGTTTAAACTGTGCTCCATGACAAGACAGAGATGACAGTTCTGTCTCACAATTAAAAGAATGCAAACATATCTTCCTCTTCAAAGGAGTGCGTGTCAGGAGCACAGAATGTCACATAGATAGAGAAAACAATCTCTAGCAAACAAATCAATAGGGCTGTTTGGCTTTTAAGTATGCGAAGCACCGCGGCACAAAGCTGTTGAAGGCGGCAGCTCACACCCCCTCCGTCAGTTTGTTTTTCAGTCAAAAATCAATACGTGCCCTTCGAGCTTTTAAGTATGCGAAGCACTGTGCAGCATGTCGTTTCAGGAAGCAGCTGCACAAAAGATAGCAACGTGAAGATAATCTTTCAGCATTTTTAGACGAGCGTCCATATCGTCTAGGTGTGCGAACAGCCCCCCTGCTCAATCCCCATACGTCAGGATCACAGATAGTCAGCGCAAGAGAGAGAGAAAAGTAAGCAATCTAGCTTCTCAGCCATCTGCCAATAGCGTCCCTTGTATGAAATCAACTGGGCAAACCAACTGAGGAAGCATGTACCAGAAATTAAAAGACCCATTGTCTGCAGAAATCCGCGAACCAGCAAAAAAATCCGCGATATATATTTAAATATTCTTACATATAAAATCCGCGATGGAGTGAAGCCGCGAAAGGCGAAGCGCGATATAGCGTGACTTTCTTCCAGGGATCATATCATGGTTCTAGTTCCTGCCTCTCATTCCAAATTACTAGCACATTGGCAAGGCCCATAAGAGATCAAGGAAAGAAGAGTGCTCATAGATTATTTGGTTAAACAACCAAATCGTCTACCAAGCAAATGAATGTATCATGTCAATTTGCTGAAACCTTGGAAGGAAAGGGAGACAGACCCCAACTCTGGACTGCCTCGTTCCCTCTTTGCTCAAAAACATCTCCTTCATGTTGGTTCTAATCTGATGCCCTGCCAAAAACGGGAACTGGAGATAGGACTGTGTCGGTCCCAAAGGTAGTAAGTGAACAACCAGGGCAGACCTCTCTGATTGAACATGATATAATTACCGACCCGGGGGTGGTCGTCCGGGAACGTCCAGTTCTTTTTGGCTCTTGAAGTCGATATGAAGTAGAGCTGGACATCAACATATGTTGTACATGGATGTGATTGAAGAAAGCCATAGTCATGGTCCAGCTCTATCTTCTTGGTCTCCATGCCTGATGGGAGATGGAGATTCTGCAATGACTTTGGATGCCTCAATTAGGTTTCTAAATTTGATAAGTATCCGATGCCCAGAGTTGATGAGATCCTCGAGCAGCCAGGTAATGCTCAACATTTGAACACCTTGGACAAGACCAAAGGGTGCTGGCAAATTCCTTTAACGAACTCCACAAAGGAGAAGACTGCTTTCAGTATGCCTATCTGAGACTGGCAGTACAGGGTCCTCCCATTTGGTCTGCATGGGGATCCCACAACATTCCAGCGTCTGGTGGCCAGATTGCTTCCGCACCACGGTTCCTATTGTGCTGCTTACTTAGATGACATGGTTATCTATTCTGGCACATGGAAGGATCACTTGCTCCAGGACAGGGCTGTTCTCCTAACACTCGGTAAAGCTGGTCTCACGATAAATCCCTAGAAATGCTTCTTCAGAGAAGCTGGAGAGACGGTTAGATCACAGTGTTCTAAAATTGATGCCATCTTAAAGTGGCCCTGTCCGAAACAAGAGGCAAGTTCATGCCTTCCTCAGACTAGCAAGCTGCTACCGCTGGATTGTTCCTCAGTTTTCAGAGAGAACGACTCCTTTGTCCAATCTCACAAAGAAACAGGCTCCTTATAATGTGGTATGATGATGAGGCTGATGTTGCCTTTAGTGACTTGAAACAGGCCCATACGTCAGCACCTTTGTTGAAAACTACCTGTTGGGCCGTGAGTTCACCTTGGTAACTGACCATGCCATTTTACAGTGGATGGCCGTGTATTAGGAAACAAATCCACTTAGGTGCTATATGTCCTGCCATGGAAGATGTGCATGAACACAAACCAAGCCATCTATTAATAAATGTATCTGCCATACTTTGCTTGAAATTTACTACTTAGATTTATAGAGAAAAGCCACAATCTCAATATAATACATTCCACTAATTTAAATAAAAGTACAATATTTTATTTAAAATATTTAACAAGGCAGTAAGCAAACAGTGGGTAATTAGAGGCAAATTAGAGTAAAGATTATAGGATGTTACAGTATTCTTTTCATTTTGATTCTGAGCTTCATTTATGTTTTGTACTTCTGAATTCTGTCTGTCTACATTGGAAAACAGCCGCAGACAAAAATAATAACATCTCAATTCTTAAATATACATTCCGCACTTGCACTTACGGTTGCTTAGGAATGAAATACTGCCTCTTTCAAACCAAAATCATGCATGGGGTTGTGCCAAGCCAAAAGTGATTAAACTTGACAAATAAATAAAAATATTCATTTTGAAACACAACATATTGATTTTGATAGAACTGTGGGTGGTGCTGAATTTTACTTCTTGGCAGATATCAAGTAAAATGAAACTAAAAAAATGTGTAGACTAAGAATGTATTGTTTTCTAATACTGCACTGTCATCCATAATTAAAGAATAATATGACTTTAGTGGAGAAATTTAAATAGTTGTGGGTCTTATTCATGACTAAGCTTAGGGACTGCAGCTACAGTGGGTGGTCAGAGTTTGAAGGGCACAAGAAATAAAATACAAAAATAATACTTACACGTGCAGCTGGCACATCAAAAAAAAAAAACAAACTGTACTTTTAAAGTATTTCTTACTTAGGAGCACAAATCTGTCAGCTTTGTGGCAGTGACAGAGAGGCCAAAAGTGATGAAATAAGCCTTAACTATAGCACCTAGAGGGTAAAGCACCAAAGTACTAAGGCCAAAAAAAACTTTAAATAAAAAACAACAAGGAAGCAGGGACACAAAAAAAATGTCGTCAAGATGCAATTATATTGATGGGTAATAACACAAACAAGATGTGTAGTTATTTTGTAAAACATCAACACAGAAACTGTTAACCGCCTCAAAAAGATCAGAATACCTGGCAACCACCATTCTTCCACATCTGTTTTATAATGAGGCAAATATCAGTCACACGGGTGTCATGCAACATGTTTATGTCCCAGTAACATCATGATGTAATGGCTAAGAAGCAATACAGCAAAAACCACAGGCACAACACAATTCAAACTGAATCAGAATTAATCCACAACAAAAATGTAAAATAAGCTAAGACACTTAAAATCAGACCGTAATGTTGAAGGAATACTCCAACCAAATATGGTCATTTTTTATCTGTTCTTGACACATTGTTTTAGTGGAGACCAAAGACTGAACAAACTCTAAACAATATCAAAACATCCATAAAAGAAGTGTGAGTTTACTTGCACCACATAATTCATAAACCAATCAGCCACAATATTAAAACCACCTGCCTAATATTGTGTAGGTCCCCATCGTGCCGCCAAAACAGGTGGCACCCATGGAGGTATGGACTCTAGAAGACCTCTAAAAGTTTCCTTTTCAGTCCTGCCAGTGGCAGGGTGGGGCCTCAAAGGACTGGATTTTTTTTTCCCAGCACATCCCACAAACACTCTATTGGACTGAAATCTGGGGAATTTGGAATCAAATCAACACCTTGAACTCTTTGTCATGTTCTTCAAACATTTCTGAACACTTTTTGCAGTGTGGCAGGGTGCATTGTCCTACTGAAAGAGGCCACTGCCAATAGGGAATACCATTACCATGAAAGGGTGTACAGTATGTGGTCTGCAACAATCTAGATGGTATATGTCAAAGTAACATCCACATGAAACCCAGGACCCAATATTTCACAGGAGAACATTGTCCAGAGTATCACACTGCCACCGCCGACTTGTTTTTCTTGCATAGTGCATCCTGCTGTCATCTCTTCCCCAGGTAAACGACACCCATGCACCTGGCCGTCCACATTAAGTAAAAGAAAATGTGATTCATCCAATCAGCTCACCTTCTTCCACTGCTCCATGGTCCAGTACTAACATTGGTATCAGGGAGAGAAAAGTATCACAACACACAGTGCATCACAGTTTGCCGAGTATGGAGCTGCGTAGCTAACGCCTATCAGCACATGTATTTTTGCTAAATAAACCACACCAAGAATATCTTTTTGTGAATAGCTAAGAAGCACATTCAAACAAGATTGAGCTTTTTGAACTGAAGACCTAGCACTGGGTCTTCATTGAAGTTTATCGTGTCAGGAAATTTGCTGTTATCTCCGTTCTCCATAAAAACCTACATTTAAAAAAAAGAAAGACAAATATATGTGACGTTTTGATGAAATCATTTTATGACGCGAATAGTACCAATCAGAAAACATCGTCGAAGTAATGCAATATTATTTGAAAACGAACAGCGTCAGGATGGGTGTGAAGTTATACTGGCGCTGTTTGAGTCAGATCAGAAGCTGAATAAGCTGAACAAGCTCCTGTTCTGACTCTAAGTAAAAAGCATGAATTAATCAACAGAAATAACCGCGATCGACATTTTAAACTTAACGATTTACAGTGCATACCAATTTATAAATTTTATGTCCGTTTGAGGAAAAAAAAAACTTTCTCCAAAGCTGGGAATCGAACTCGCGTCTCTGTAGCACAGCAGGGTTGCTGTGCTCCAAGTCAGCAAATCTTAGCATTAAGCCACGGAAAGTGTTGTAGCATCCTTGAACCTTTTGTGAAAGTGTTTATTTGATGTTTGGACTTCAGGCTTCACACATTCTATAGTTTATGCCTACATTTTGTAACATTTATTACTAAAATATGAAAAAGTTTCTGTTTTAGCAATGTGTTTACACAGATTACTGTAGAAACGGAACACGCACGAAATGTGTGTATTCCAAATAACGATCTATTATTTCCATTCTAAAACTCCAGCAGTTCAGTCACTCCCAGATAATCAAACAAGGCATGAGCTGGGAAAACTTAGTGAACGTTCTGCGATGGTGGGGGATGGAATAGCCAGCTACTTGCTGCTCGTCTTAATCGGCACATTTAGAAGACAAAAGAGAGGTGAGAACGGTTTTAAGGATCTACAAGTTTTTTCGTAGACTCTGGTAATTCTAGTGTTAAAAAGAGCTGAAGCAGCACTGTTTTACTAAACACAGCCCATTCTGGTGGAGAGTTAGATCCTTATTCGACCTATCAGTATACTGATATTAGATTAGAGAAATGTATCACTAGAGACACTGAATTAGAATAATAATTTATGTAATCAAATTGAATTTCATACAGTTCCTTTCACTCCAGCCTGTACAGTGTGCACTTAAAGCAGTTGAGAGAAGGCTGCCCGCAGATGCTGAATCCAAATGGATATTGATGGAATATTCCTTTGTTGACTCGGAAAGTGAAAGGAATCACAAGAAATGCTAGAAAAGATTCCATGTTAAAAATATACTTACTAATATCTATGTGTCTCAGTCAATGATAGGATTTGAGCATCATAGCAAGCTGTCAGCTTATTTCTTATCATTAATGTACTTTTTCATGCATGTTAATTAATATGAAAAAGGCAAAGGGATAATTTTTTTTCTGTTATTTGTATTATACTATTCTCACTAGTTTGTGGGAGACATGCCAGTAACTGTCATTGTAGTACTTTGTATACAGAACAGTAATAAACATGTACTTAAACCCTAGGATTTATTTCCTTTACAGGATAGTAAAAATAGGCAGGTGCCAATGTTAGAGAGATAGAATCAGGATGAAGGAAGTTTGTGCAAACTCAAACCTATATACTGTTTTAAGCAAACAAAACAATAAAATAAACCACTACTCAGCAGAATTGCAAATCTCTGTTTGCTTTTAAAATGACTGATATTTTGGTTTATTTAATTTTTTTTATCATTTGGAATTTTTCTAGTCACCATTTTGTGTTCTTGTTTCTTGGATTCTGCCATTATGTTTTGTCATCACTGCAGCAATTGCCAGTTAGTGAAAGATGTTGCATAACACCTAACATCACTAACGTGTGTATTAAAAGCAATTTACTGCAGTAGTGAAGGTTTTCTGAAACTACAGTTGCCCAGTTGACTGGCTTCACCAACAAGAAAAAGATAATAACATTTAACCGGGCCTGCTGGACAGGATAAGGGTCTCTAAAATTAAAATAACTGAAATTCTGTCCAAATGTTAATAGATCTGGAAGAGTTTGCAACAGGTATAACTTTGGATTCATTGAAGTAAAACATCTGGATGTCTGTGCGCTAATGAAAATAATCCACTTATTTTCTAATGGTTATTCCACAGAATTTTAACAATTTTTTTTGGATTGGTCAATGTGCTTTCATGCTATTTTTCTCACAATCCTGGTGAAATTCATTTCTCTAAAGTAATATTCAAAATAATTTATATAAATTAATAAAGGTTATGTTTAAAGGACCTAAAAAATATATTGCATTTTGGCATGCCACCATTTTGTGTTATCATGGGGCATATAAATTCTTCAGAGGATTTGTGTATGTTTCTATCCCGGTTACTATTATGTGACAACTAGGAGTAGCATTGTGTGAAGTCACTGTAGCAACAGTATAAAGATCAGTATTGTGTATTTCCTGGTTGTCCAATATTAAATTCTAAATAACTTTTGTATTGGTAGTTGAAGTAAGAAACAAGTTATCTGGCTTAATTTCTTTTACAAGTAATTGATTTTGCCCTCTGTCTTTCCGTATTGGGCTTAGTTATTTATGGTACTACTTAACTCTGTTAACAACCTCTGTTATTCTCAACTACAATTTGATCTAATCCATCTCCTGATCTGGCTAATTCTTAAAAACCTCTCTTTCAATGTTACGAGTAGGAGTCTCAAGGATGTGAAGCTTGCTAAAGCTTGCACACAGCAGGTCAGAACCTTTACTATCCTTCTCAGATATGGCCTCATGCCAGAATGACAGACCACAACCACCACAGGCAGGCTTCAGCCTGCACAGCCTTAAAATGTGGCTCTGGCTTTTAACACTACAATTACCAGAGCCTACGAGAAAACTCGCAAATCCGGCCCACCTTTAATCCGTTCACACCTCTGCGCCAGCGTCTTCTGTCCTGTAAATTGTGCCGATTAAGACAAGCAGCAAGCAGCCTGCTATTCCATCCCCCACCATCACAGAACGTTCACTAAGTTCTCTCAGATCGTGCCTCGTTAGATTATCTGGGAGTGAACTGCTGGAGTTTTAGAGTGGAAATAATAGATCGTTATTTGGAACACATGCTTTTCATGTATGTTCCGTTTGTACAGTAATCTGTGTAAACACATTGTTAAAACAGAAACTTTTTCATATTTTAGTAATAAATGTTACAAAATGTAGGCATAAACTATAGAATGTGCAAAGCCTGAAGTCCAAAGATCAAATAAACACTTTCACAAAAGGTTCAAGAACGATACAACAGCTTCCGTGGCGTAGCGATAAGATTTGCTGACTTGTAATCAAGGGGCCACCGGTTCGATCACCACTGCCTCCTATATTTGCCGTTTTCAATAGTGAGCTGCTCTCATTGTTAATATTATACAGTACACACATACATTTGGTTTGCGTCTGTAACAGACCGTGTACATTTACAGTACTGTACTTGTAAAAGTTACCTTTTTTTTCCACTTTTATTCTCTCACTCACGATACATACTACCTACCGCCCTAGGGATCTGACGCTGTTAGTTTTTATTTGAAACTGGGAATGACTGTAGATGTGAGTAGTGTTTTGAGGCAATGGAACTGGACATTCTCTGATCTGGAGGGATAAAAGCTGACACACAAACACTGGTGAATCTGCCTTCTTCGTATCTCACCGTCACTTTATTTATTTTTTTATTCAGTTTTATTGAGTGCTCCTACTCACGCAGAATTAGTATGCACCTTATGGTGTATGATGTCAAAAAAAAACAAAAAAAAAAAAACAAAAAAAAAAACACAGATGTAGGTATATATGATATTTTGAAGAAATCATTTTATGACCTGAATAGTACCAATCAGAAAACATCGTCGCACTAATGCAATATTTGAAAACGAACAGCATCAGATCAGGATAGGCGGGTTTGGTGAGTAAATGGTAATTTTAGTGTTAAAGTTCAAAATATACTTTATGTCCCAAAAAAATGTACAAAAATGCATTTCAACTGAGAGAACAACCAAAACTCAAGCTCAAATAAAACTTATATAAATAATTTACTGGAAATAAATCAAAAAGGGGAACCAAAATGCTGGAAGGCAAGCGAAGAAGTGAAGAATCCAATAAACCATCATTTAAAATAAAAACAGTCCTTACAATAATACCTCCTTCGGCACTCAATGATCCACTGAAGAGCCTATTCACTAGCCATAAGATATAAAAGCTGAAGGTGGTCCTTCACAGTGATGTCATGGTGGCTTTGCCTCTTAGGGTACTACCCTCAAACCACAGGGAATATAAAACCATTTTCAGACCCAGTGCATGCACATTAAATAAATAAGCATAACAATATTAATTAGTAAAAAAATATAAAAACACCATGAAAAGCTTTTAAAAACAATGAAAAAACAAGAAAAATAAACACAAACCAGGGAAATAATAATAATAATAATAAATAGTTCATTACATTCACCTGGCTTATTTTGAATTCAAATATTGCTAAAGGGAGAATCAGGAGTAAGTGTCAGATGCAAATTCAGGGCAAATCTGTATAAATTAATGATATATTTCGGTTAGGGGGACACTGTGAACATGATAGAGAATCTGCTTGCCAGGGTCACAGCCAGAAATTCAGAACAGCTGAGAGCATCTTAGTCAGGTGAGAAAACCGAATCAGGGTCTTATTCTTATGAAGTGATTATGTGTCAGCCAACTGTGTAGCTAAGTGAAGGAGAAAGAACTGTGCTGGCCAAGTATGGGAACTGGCCTGCTGCACAGACACTCAGGACTTTGTGTCAGCTGGATAGTCAGCTGCAAAAACAAACAGAGAACAATAGGACTTCCAGAAACCTTCTTGGCAGACTGAATTGACAAACAGCAAAATAAACAGTCCCAGAGAGAGTAAATGGGTGCTACTCTGTGAGATAAAGCTCCCATGAACAAGACAGCCACTGCTTGAGAGAAATTTTGTACTGGGCAACATTTGAATGAGTAAACAAGCTCATTCTACACTGAAGTTCCTTTTATTTTTTGTGTTTAACAAGCCAAATTTTATAAAAATTGTGACAATGATTATTACTAAATCAGAAAGCAAATGCAAATCTAAACGATGACACCACGGTAACAGGAGAACACCCATAGTCTGGGTAGACATTTTTATAACACATTGTAAACAACTCAGTATGCATGTAAAATACTAACAAAATATACACAAGGCACAAAACATGCTACTAAATTTCCTTTGAGTAAACCGGTACAGAGACTCAAAAGTAAAATTAGAATTTGGCTGTTATGATATATAGTGCAAAATATAGTCTGAGGAAGGAACTAAAACATGAAATTGTTATGGTCAAACCCACTTTGTTCATCTCAACTTTTGTGGGCTGAGTGAGTACTTACCAACACAGTCTAGCTCCTGATGAGCACAAAGAAGTCTAGAGTACATACCTGAGCAAGGGAGGAAAAACATAAGCATAAAGCCAAGCCTGCTCAAAGATGCCAAAATACTTTATGAAAGTACCTACAAGCAAAGACATTTCTATTAAATAGTAAATAAAATAAAATGCCACAATGATGGAAGCTTGCTTTCTAAGAGAAATGACAAGTCTTAACAGTTTTTCTCATTTGCTAACTTTTTAATGTAATTGCACAAAGCACAAAAAACACCAACTAAAAAAATAAGGACAAAATCAGCTTGAAAATGTGCTTAGTCAACTGTTGATCCTGACACATACCTGAGCTACCTTCAGATGAAGGAGCAACTGACTGTTGAATAAGCTTAAAGGAAAAGAATTACATGAAAAGTGCATTTGCTCTTGTGGAAATGCAACTCATGCATCTGAAAATAAACTTTAGATACTAGATTTAAAGCATTTGCTGTGCAGCATACATGGTCAGAATTGCTATTTACAAGTAGTTTGAATCATTGTAGAGAAAAATAAACTAAAGTAAGCATAATATCAGGATCAGCTTGCATTTAAAAAAATTGAAAACAAAAGGATTTTACAAATGTGCAGACGAGTCTCAGAGTCTTTAGCAGCAGAAGGGAGACAAAATTTTAAAACAAGTACATGGTGTGAAACCCGACTGTCCCTCTCACTATTCTGAAAAAGAAAGCTGGAATCTGAACTTGCTTCAATAAAGCTAGAGTTTGAACTTGCTCTGCAGAGTCAGCATGTGCACCTGCCTACCTTAAGTACAAAAAAACAGTCAGCTGTCTCAATATCTAATACATCCATATCTAATTAATCTTTCAAATTCATCTCAATTTGTTTAAGACTTTTCCATACCTGCTTAAACTTTGTCTTATTAAAAGGGACAATCCACCCCAAAAATGATTTAAATATATTACTTACCTTTACTTGTCCCATGTAGCTTGTATCGGTAGCCGAGGAAAAAATGTAACCTCATGTTTTCATGCAGAATGAGGGAATAGTTTATGATATAATGGAAGGTAATAATGACCCGTTCTGTCCAATGACAGATGTGGAAAAATATTCTCACGTAACTTGTATCGCATAATCCACATATCCATCATTCATCCATATGCACAAAATGTGCAAAATGCATGCATTATTTGCTTAAATATTAATACTTAAAAAGCTCTCAGTATACAAGCCAAACAGGAAAGATGCATTGCCATAACACTGAATTTTGAACAACACTTGGCCAATGAATGAGTGGGAGAGGCAGATCTTCAATTAAAACACACAGTTTGAATTGAATTAGGTTGACTAGCATAATTAGGTGGCACTGCCTTCAAAAACTTGAGGCAGGGCAAAGAACCAAGAAATCTAGTCTCATATAAATCTTGAAACAATATTGAAAATAAATAACAATATAATAAACAGACTAATCCAAATCAAAAGCAGAATTACTAACAAAAATATACAAAATAATATTTGGAAAGCAACAAAAAGTTAAAACAGAAAAACAACAAAAAAACAAAACTTTGATCCAGGTAAAGAACCTAGGCTGAACCGAGTCATCTACTCAATGCACATTAGATGCCTTACTCAGTTTAACTTACTGTATACTGTAACAATCACTCCAAACCTTTGGACCAGGACGTGTAAAAGGCTAGGAAGATATGCTACATAAAATTAATTCATAATGTGGAGGAAAATACCATAAATGATAAATACATTAAATACTTAGTTTTACAAATTAAAATGTAAATATATATGAATTATTAACTAAACACAATCCAATAGAATGTACAGATAATGCATAAAGTTCCATTGATAGCTTTTCGAACCCCATTTTTTTCAAGTGTGACTAATCCTTGGCAGTATAGTTCCAACCTGTTCCAAAATGTGCCCAAATGTCTCATGACCTATTCTTCTGGCTCTGAGCAAGATTTGAGGCATGTATTAAAACTTTTAATCTTATCAATCTTACCTAGAGTAGGCACAGGGAGAGCTTCAAACGAGAGCACCTTGTAGGTTCTGTGTCTGAAGTTGGCACTTAGATTTTTAAACCGGACGTGAACCAAGGGATAGACGAGATCCATAACCAGAAAGTCAGCACCATAATCCTCAGAACCAAAACAAAACCCAAAATCAAAATTGAAATATCATAGAATTCAATTTGTCAAGCAGGAAAGCTCTCAGAAAATAAACACACACCTAGTTCTTCACTTCTTTTTTCTTCTGCAGACTCAGATACTGTATATAGAAAGTGCTTATACTGACCTTTATATCCACAACCCCATAATGTTACAGACACTAACTTCCAGGTCATTCCCTACCAACATAGTAAGAACCACATCACAAAATGGCAATGCCCGCGATACACAAAGTGGCAAAATGAATAAAATAATTCCATTTTTAAATAACACTTTCTGGATGAAAACTAAGGTCATATCCAGAACCCTTGGGTTAAAAAAAAAAACAAAAAACACTCAACTATGCATAAATATCTTCTCAGAAAAGGCACACAAATTTGTGGAAAAAGCATATCATAATAAGACACTGTTTCCAACCCAGCAATGTGTAGTGTATTAAAAGACATATCTTTTATTTTGAAATGTTTCATGCATGGAGTCATACTATATTCTATTAGACTATGGTGCTTGAATGTACGTCTTATTTAACAGCACTTCTTTTCTTTTAGGTAATATAACAAACTAGGCTATCTTTGTATCATCTGTTGTTATTACACATAGATACTTGCAATCATACCCTTCTCTTTTATTAAGGTTATGATACACAGGACTTAACAGAATAAATGCATTGTGGAGTATGCAAAGCTGACACTTCCCATCACTACATTGACCACCACATCTAAACAGTCTTATTAGGGCTTTATAAAGACAACAGGCTGGTTTTCCATCCAGAAAAGTGTGTTTCCTCTTTCCTCAGATGAACTGAAGAGGAGCAACATTAACAAAACAAATGCTGGGAGCATCAACATTTCTAATAATTCACTTCTATAGTCATTCTCTTATAAAAAAAAATGTTGAAACTGAAAATACAGAGAAAAAAGGACTTTGCTTTATAAAAAGGAACCCAAAATACAACAAATTTGAAACACTAATTCAGTAACTGAAGTTGAAACACTAGATAGTAGCTTAGTTCATGTAATTGTGAATTATTCTAGGATCATGCAGTGAAATGACCCACATTTGCCTTTCTTGACAGTCGTAACATTTTCATGGCAAATCCCGTGTGAATGTAATTAGGAAATAATAAATAATTCTTTTTCATTTGTAGAAAGATGATTTCCTGGAGCCTACAGATTTTTTTAGTATACAGATTTATAAGTCAAACATTATTTTCCAAAATTTACCTTTATTTCTAATATTAATAGCAGAGAAATATTTATCTAAACATTAAATACAAAGACAAACTGATTCACAGAGACAAAAATATTTTTGAGAAAGAAAAAATGTATTACTTGAAAATTATATATAATACTTATACTAATCTATAAGGTGTTGTCAAAAATGTATGTCTATTTGTCAATAATTCCACTTACAGAACCTTTGAGATGCTTAATTTTCCATACTAATCTTGTTGAACATCTGGAAGAAAGTATAATGAACATGTGCTGAAACTAGCTACATGCGTATATTTTGTCAAAATGTATTTTTCCATAAAAACTTTTGATAACAAATCACTTACTGACAGGTATAAAAAAAAAATTAAAAAACCCTTTAATAATGTTCAGCAATAAAAGAATGAGAAACTCCTGGCATGGTAGTGCAGTGGTTAGTGCTGCTTCCTCACAGTCTCAAGGTTCAAGTGTCTTTTAAAATTAAAGCCAGCAGGCATTGTGGCCAATATAGCAAATCAAAACACAATCATTTTAAAGAATATAGACCATGATACTAGTATGTTACAATTACATTTTAAAAATGGAGCATTATAAAAACGCTGTGCATGTTGAGCATTACCCCACGTCAATGTGAATTTTTCTCGCATATCTCCCAAAGATGTGTAAGATTGGTTAACACCTACATTGTCATCTTTGAAATTTAGAGCTGCAATTTAACTTGAGAGCGTTCCCTGTGATGGACTGCCAACACTACTGCCTGTGTTTGGTTTTTGCTTTGCACCGCATGCTGCTGGTAAGGGCACTGGCACCATGCACTTCTGAAATTGACTGAGTGAGTATGATGATGGTTGCATGAAATCTCCATGTGTTAAAATTATGTTTATAACAGCAGAAGATGTCTGCGGCTAGACAGATGTGGTGGTGGAATACTGATGTAGAGAAGGTGATTGAAGAGATGCTATAAGGAGAAGCAGAAATTGAAGGTGAAATGTAACAAGGCATTATGTAAAGAAGTAAAACAGTTTCAAAAGTTCAAAAAAACATGAAGCAATAGTAAGTAACAGAACTGCAGAGTGAAGAAGGAAACAGGAATGTGTCCAGGATCATAAAGCAGATGGCAACAGAAAGACAGTAAGTGGTAGGTGTGAATTGCTTGAAAAATGTGATGGATAGTAATAGGATTAATTATGCCTTGAATACACACTGAATGAGATGCTGAATGAGGAGAACAAAAGAAATAATGAGATAAGGCAACAGAAGGTCCTAACTAAGTTTTAGAAGATGGAGGTAAAGGAAGGATATAAGAAGATAAAGAAAGGAATGCATGATTCATTGGAGAGTGGGCCATATTGAGGGAACAAGCAGCTAATGAAGGTGGTTGAGAGAGTGCTAGAGCAAAGAATCAGGAATCAGATGAAAATTGGTGAAGTGCATTGTGGCTTCAGGCCTGGGATGCAAAAAAATTGATGTAACTTTGTTGTTAGGCAAATGTAGATAGAAGCATCAGGGGAAGGGAAAGAAGCTGCATTATGCTTTTGTAGATCTGGAGCAGGTATTTGACAGGGTACCATGAAAAGTGGTGAGGTGGGCATAGAGAATGTTAGGTGTATATGAATGGGCAATGTTTCCAGTGATGTAAATGTATGAGGAAGTATGAATGGTGGTCAGGACAGTAGATGAGTGTATAGAAACTTTTGCAGTAGAGGTGAAGCTTCACCGAGGTTAAGGATTGGTGGGTGAAGAGACAAACTGTGTTAGAGATGAGGCTGAAAACAAGAAAAAAACAAAAAACAAAAAAACACAGACACCCCACATCAACAACAACAACATGGCTAGAAATGGGTCTCACATCCAAGGACTAACGGTCTACAGAGATGGAAAATGTCCATTAAACTGGCAGTGATAGTGATAATTATAGGTGCTGTGAATGTGAAAGAACTTCAGTCTTTTCACATTTTATACTGAAGAATCATTACAAGAAAGTAATATACTTTAGAAATGAAATGTACCAAATATTCTGACCTTCATAATAATATTTTTCTTCTTGCTCTGATGCTGCATCCCAAGATTATTTCTTGTACCCTTTGTGGATACTGTGTGTAAAAACTAGTAAAATGAAATAAATGGACAATTGTATGTATGTTCTTCCTGGGGACATTTTCATTTTACATTCTAAAAAGTGCAGTTTGCGTAAAAGTGAATTTAAAATTGGACACATCTGTATATGGATGTGCCCAGATAAATCCTATGAAGTGTTCTTTTTTATATTTCTGCGTGTCCCTTGGATATGTCTAGTCTCCCTGTGATCTAGTGAAGGAAAAAGATTTAAATTAATGAATGGGATGATAACTCAAATCAATTTTGATTATACTATTAATGCTTTTACTCTAGAAATTCAGAAAAAGAATAAATGAAAATTACAATGAATGTAAGAAAACAATGCAAATGTTACCAATCTCTATCCTGGAGATTTCCAGTGTTTACAGGTTTAATTAATTATAGCGCAATTCTTGTTATGCTATCTTCTTCATAACATATTCTGTTAATTGATCTCATTGTATGAAAGGAGGGTAAAAACAGAAATACGGCTTTGCAGTAGTTGACATTAAAGCCAAGGGAAAATGTTTCTACTGCTGATTCACATGGCATACCCAGAAAATTGCAGTAATTGCAAATCATGCACGCAATACAACTACATGGATTTTTATTATGAAGGCCACTGCTATTCTTTTATGTACCTAATCAATTTACATACGTTTGTGCATGTGTGTGCATGTGAGTGCACTGTAATGTGTTGGCAAACACACGTTCGAGTTACCTATAAGCCCTAAAAAAATGTCAGCTCACGTTAAAAAAAAAAGAAAGATTGATAAAGAATGTAGAGTTTTTAACAAGACTTCTAAAGTATTTATTTACTTAAGTCAAAGCTAAAGTCATGTGCTCAGTTTGTGGATAACAGATCACTGTGTTTAAGGATTACAGTTTGAATCATCATTATGAGACTAAACATATAAGAACCTGACTGATGTAGAGTGGACATGGACATCTGAAGCTTTGCTAGCTGAGTTACAAAAGCAACAAGGACTTTTTACCAAACTTTCCACATCCTGGGATGGACCAGCCGATGTCAGCTTTGTGATATTTCACAAAGATCACAAAAAGCAGTAAGCCATTCTCTGATGGAGAGTTTATCAAAGAGTGTTTGGTGGACTCCGCAGTGTAATATGCCCTGAGAAAAAAGAAACATTTAAGAATGTGCCTCACTCTAGGTGAACCATAACAAGAAGTACTAATGACATTGCAGGAAATCTGGAGCTTCAGCTACAAAACAAAGCTGACAATTTTGACTTTCTACCTGCCTCTGGATGAGAGCTGTGAAGTCTGCGGCACAGCCCAATTACTCATCTTTGTACATGGGATAAGGAAAGACTTTGAGATTACAGAAGAACTGGCAGCAATGCAGTCAATGAAAGGGACAAAGACAGGGGGCAATTTGTTCAAGGCGGTAAATGCATGCTTTGATGGTTGTGCATATCTGACAAGGAAAAATGTTGGACTTTTGAAGCAGATACAAGATAGAATGACTGAAATTAACCCAGAATAAATCAGAAGGTGTTGTGTAAGTCAGTGCTAAAAATTAACTATGTTATTGATGTAACTAAAATAGTTAACTTTATCAGGGCAAAAGCATTGAATCAGAGACAGTTTGTTGCACTTTTGGAGGAGCATGAAACTGAACATGGTGGCATAGGCTACCATACATCAGTCTTATGGTTCAACGTGGGTAATGTGCTTAAAACAGTATGGGACCTGAGAGCAGATTCCAGAGTTTTATGAGAAGAAAGGCAGGGACATCTCAGAGCTCTCAGATGCTGACTGGTTGGCAGATTTTACATTTGCTATTGATGTGACTGCATTAATAAATAAACTAAATGTCAAACTGCAAGGGCTACTTTGGACATAAAATATACAACCTGATGAAGGAACCAGTAGAAAAAATGTGCATGGTTAACCTCGGAGAAACAATGCAGGAACAGGACTAGATAGAGTGTAAACTACAGGCTTTAACTAACCCCTAATATTTCAAATCTTATTATGATAGTACTGAAGAAAATTGTTCACAAACAAATGGATAGAGCTAAAAACTTTGACTTAAGCAAGTGGTCAGTTATGAAAAACGGGTGATTAGGATTTTTATTATTAACATCTATAAGCATGGAAAAAATAATTAGACCTGACCTCTCTAAGTGCTGTAGAATAGAATTGCTGATGTTCTTTAAAAGCCTGATAATGAATATCTAAAACTAATTTCCCCCATCTATGCTTCAGCCTATGACCCAGTCTTAGTCTTAGAACTGCAAGATGATCAGTGTATCATATTTAAGAATGACAAAATGACACGGAACATGCTATCTCAGAGCAATTATATTCATTAGAGTATAATTATACAGATTCACATATTCCTCTGGTAATAAACAATCATACAGTGCCGACAGGGAACAAGATAAGGCAGATGAAATGAAAACAGAATCAACAGCTTTCAGATTGTGAAAAGTTATAGTGCACTGACTAATGCATATACAGTAGCTGGAGTAAGTAAAACATCCAGTAGTACTATCCTTTGGGCAGAGTTACCACAGTCCATTATTGGGTATGAGTCGCAAGAGTGTCACCAACAATGGAAAGATCTAAAATATGATTGCAGCTATGCACATATTTAAATCAGTGGAAAACAAACATTCAGTAAGCTTCACAAACTAAGAAGAGAGAGAACTACTAAGGACATCAACAAGAATATTAAAATCACCTAATATGATCAAATTCTTAAATATAGGGAACAGAGTTTAGTAAGTTTAACAATTCTGTTAAAAAAAAATCACTCAGCTTTAGGAGGACAGTAAATAAGTATGATAGGTAAAGACTTAGAATTGTACCATTTTAAAGACAGGAATTCCAATAGGAAACAATCTGAACAGTCAAATTAAAATGTTCTCTGTACAGTACAGCCATCCATAGGTTTTTTGCAAGCTCAGTATATTTGTAGCCCACTGGAAAAACTTTGTATACATGCTGGAACGTGCTGTACCAGCTTTCACATAGGCATAAAAAATTAATATCTTTATAAAATGTAAATGTAATAATTTGTAACAATTTTTCAATCAATGACTGGCAAAGCAAATTTAGTGGTTTCAGGCAGTAGAGAATGATGCCTAAAGTTTTTGAGCAGGCAGAGATTACTGGAATTTGGTCTGCATGATTTAAGAGTCAATAAAAGGAAGAGGCTGACCACAGTAGTCTGATAAATGGAACTTCCACTACCTGATCATGTGTATATACAGTAGTTGTATTTGTGAATGCTAAATTCACACGGTAATTTAGACAGGACTTTGGAAATCAGTGGTAAATACTTTGCCACTCAAAATAACAAAATCTGGAAAGCAAAGAGTATAAAACAATAAATAAAGAGAGTCGAGATGCACTTGATGAAAGTAAAGTCTTACTTTTGCTCTAGATTTACCAATACAACTTACCAATTTTTAGAAAACCAGAGTTAGGAATATAGGCTAAATCCTAAAGCAAAAAGTATCAGATAACTGCTCATGGAAAAGAAAAGAGGCTATTAACTGAACAAAGAAAGGACAAAACAAAAACATCAGTCTTCTGTCAATGGTCCTCATTCAAGGCTACTACAGATGAAAATCTGCAGGATGGTAAGATATTCCACAAAATGCATACATCACTAAATGAACTCTCCCCTTGGCATGGCACAGATGAATGGGTAACCAACAGAAAGCACGTTATTTAAAATATCACTCAAAATTCATTTGGATTCAATGCAACTGTAGCTGATCATAGCAATAACCTTTAAAAAAATGTGTATAACAAATTCAGAAGAATTATTGTAAAATGAAAATACAGTAACAAAAAGGCTCTCTTTTCTAATTTAACAAGATCAAGCAGGATTTCTAAAATATATAAAATTGTTGTTAAATTCAAGAAGCATATTGAACATAAAATATACAGTATACCGTATAAGTAGAAATAGAGCCACTGAAGGTATTATGGCATTGGAATTCAGTTGTATGGGGCTGTATATTTACCACATAATGTAAATTGGGTTTTGGACTTCACATACCTTCATTGATTAAACTTTTGTGCAGGGAAGTCCTTCTTCAACAATTTTATTTGTCACTGCCATGAAGCCCTTCGCCATTTACTTGCATAATTTAGCTAAAAACTTGGTGAAAGCTGTTTTACCTCATCAACTATTTGTGTCTTTATTTTGCATTGCAGAATTAATGATATTAAAATGATGTTTGAATATTGACATTTAATAGTCAATTGTGTTGTGCTTTACAAGATAAATGGCAGAGGAAAAGGGATCAAAACACAAGATGTAACCAAAAAAGGAAAGCAAGGATGGAAACTGGAGAACCAATTTAACCATTGTCAAAAGCAAATAGAAACCAAAAATCAAATGTCAGAAAAAACGTACACTTTATCCAGAGAATCAGAAAAGTTATGATACACAAGCAAAATGTTTAGTATATCTACAATCTTGGATAGCGATGGAATGTAAGAGTGGCCATTTTATCTTGTCACAGTGATGGCGTCATACATGAGCATGGCCGGGTCATTACCAAGACAATAACACAATAAATGGCAGCATCCATTAAAAAACAAACATGCCATTAAATTAAGAGATTCTAATAACTGTCAGTTACCGCAACCAATGACAAAAAATTAAATTGTATTCTTTTCAAAATCTCAGTTAGATGCAGTAAATCATGACAATATGTTCATAACGTTTACCTCTTTTGTAAATTGCTTTGGATAAAAGCGTCAGCCAAGTAAATAAATGTAAATGTAAGTAATAAGACTAACAAAATTCACAAGTTATACTATTACTAGACAATCATTTATTTCCACCTTCCCTAAAATACTCAGAACTTAATATATGAAAAACATTTGGTTTTGGGCACTTTAGAGACACATATACTAACAATGTACAGTGGAACCTCGGTTCACGAACATCTCGGTACACGTACAAATCAGTTTACAACCAAAAAGTTCGCCAAACTTTTGCCTCGGTTCACAACCACACACTCGGTATATGAACAAGCCAGTTTCCCTTTCGGTTTGTACATGTTCAGTCTCTCCCTGTGCATTTCCTGTGCAGCGAACAAGAGAGAGAGAGAGAGAGAGAGTGCCACACACACACATATGCACGCACACACACACACATACACACAGAGGCAGCGTGAGACAGAGAGAGAGACGCACACACACAGGCACGCGAGAGAGAGAGAGACGCACTCACAGGCAGCGCAAGAGAGAGAGCTGGACGCATAAGGTAGGAAGGCAGTTAAAGAATGCACTGGGTGTGATTTTGTTTTCACTTCTGTTTACAGTGATCGGTTCGTAGCGTGCATTGTTGCAATGTTACCTTTCTTGGTGGTTTATTAAATTAGATTTTTTCAAATGTTCATTTTTTTCCCTGTGCTTAAAATTCATTAAAAAAAAACAAAAAAACGTGTTTTTAGCCAGCAGTTGGTAGCGCTATAGCGCAAAATATTGCAGTGGTAGTTTTCTCTGTTGTTCAAGGTTTTCTCAGTGTTATTCAATGTTTTTACATTTAGTTTACTATTACGCTGTGCATTCTATGGTTTAATTAACTATATTTGTGCTTAAAAACTTAAAAAAAAATATATATTTACATACAGTTCGTATGGTCTGGAACGGATTAATTGTATTTACATACAATCCTTTGGGGGAAATTGATTCGGTTCACGACCAAATCAATTTACGACCAGAGTTTTGGAACGAATTATGGTTGTGAACCAAGGTCCAACCGTATTTTAATAATATGAACAACTGTGCGTCAAATATAATCTCTTATTAAAAGATTTATTTTAATATAAAGTCTCTAACTTGCCAGTAAGCTGGTAATTAGTGATGCATGAAACAGGCAAATTTCAATTTGTATAAAGTTTCAAGAAACCGATACTTGTTTCACAGGTGATTTCAATGTTGTGAAATATAAAACTGAATAAAAGATTTTTGGGATGTTCAACTTCTTGATTTCATTCATTCATTCTTTGAGTGGAAAGCACCTGAAAGCCTCATTCACACTCCATATTTACCTGTGCGTTTTTTTTCCACAGCATTATAAAGCAGGTAATGCAGTAAAATCACTTCTATTTATGCCCCACATTCACATTGCTGTGCACTACAATTTTTAATATTGTGACATGCTGCATTATTTTCCACATGGAGACTAACCAAAATGCATCACTGTGTACAATTAGTATATGTTTTCCCCAGTAAATCTCATTCCATGGGGAAAAAAAACTTCCCTTGCCTGCCCTGTCTGAAAAAATAGTAGGCAGTTCAGAAAATAGGAGTGAAACACATGAGAATGTACAGAATAAAGGCAAAGCAAGAGTCAAAACCAAAAGTCAAAAAGACAGCCAAAGTATAACCCTAAAATCAAAAGGCAGAGCTTTGTTTCAATACCCAATTAGTGAAATAATAAGTAAATAGATTCACTAGGTTTGATTCAGTTTCAAATGCAAAATGGCCACCAAGGTGACCTTTTAACCCCTCACCAATTATCCTGATGTAATGACCCTAGAGGCCACACCCCTAACAACCAGGATCTGCATCATGATGACTAAAACCACAAAATGGCTGTTCTCATAGTCTAAACAAAATGGTGTCCAAAAAGATGTTAAATAAAACACAATTTCTAAATGAAGGTTTAAATCAGGAAAATCACCACAGAATTAAATTCCCCTAAACTCCAAAAATGACAAGTAGATTATTTTTATAACATTAGAAAATCTTGGGAAAAAATAAAAAGAAACTCTATTCATAACATAGCTGCAACCTAGCAACAACTCAGTCCTGTTTCTTTATTTCTGTAGAGGAGGTAGTGTATCTTTAAGCCTAATGAGCTGTGGAGATTCAAGTTTCACTTCTGTCTCTGAGCCATTTTTAGAACTGTGATCACCAAGATTGTCATCATAATTGGCAAAGTGGGCAACATACTGTCAGAACAACCATAACACACATATAATGGCAACAAAATGTCTACATGTGGCTGGAGTTCTGCAATTTTTTTTTCACTAGAGATCTTTATTTAAATAATGAATGACAAGCATGTGAAGTTAAGGCTACTTGGCTTGACATATCACATGAAAACTCTTCCAAATAGGAATGAAATGCCTTTCTTTATGTGTCAGTGGAATGTTTTTTTACTGGAAGCAAAATGCCATTCAGTCACAAAGTTTTTGGCAAAGCAAAACACTGAGTTTTGCTGTGAATATAATTTTGTGCAAATCATTTCACTTATCAGTACTGACAATTTTCATCCTGCAAACAACTGTGCCTTAAATATAATCTCATTAAAATGTTCATTTTATTATATGTAAGTTACAGCTGGGCAAGTTTTCCTAAATTTCTAGAACTGTCACTCACTCTCTGCAGTAAAAATGATACTTCTTGGCTGTGATAAAGACATAGGAAGCATTTTTAAACTATAACATGACAAAGCCTATACTAAAATATACCTAGACAATTTTACGTAGTTTTGGGTCACAAAAACTTTCAGTTTTATTTTCAAATAATTAACTGAAAGTCAATTTAGAGAAATGTGCTCTTTTCCAATTAGTGCAAACATGTTCTTAACTCGACTCAAAATTGGATATTGCTCACATTTCTCTCAACTCAGAATATATTCAGATCAAGACACTGCTTGTGAGAGATGCCAGTAGGTAACTGCTTTATAGGATAAGTCAAGTCTGGAGGGTGTTTGAGTGATTTATGGTATTAATTGATTTTATGCACAGGCCAATGACTTAACCCACGCAGGTGGCAGATGAGCAGTTCATGTCTGCAGGGCACTGGCTGAGGTGGCAGAACGGGATGTGGTGGGCTATGTACTTGGGTTTCCTGATGGCCTCATGAGGGTAAAATAAAAAAGGAATACCTCTCAACCTCTTGACGACCTTTCTGTGGATTTTAAATGTATTTATTTATTGCTGGAGTACCCTATGACACTGTTTTAAAGACATAATTTATTTTAAAGAAGCACTATTTATTGAATGCACTGTTGCAGTTTGTGCAGTTTTAATTAGAACATTAGAACAATCTAGATGAGAGAAGACCATTCAGTCTAAAAAGGCTTGCCAGTCCTATCCATTTAATTCTTCCAAAATAACATCAAGTCTAGTTTTGAAGGTTTCTAAGGTTCTACCATCTGCCTCACTACTTGGTTACTTATTCCATGTATGTATGGTTGTCTGTGTAACAAAAAGCTTCCTGTTTGCACGAAATTTATCCTTAACATGTTTCCTACTGTGTTGACTTGTTCTTGCTGAACTAATTTTAAAGTAACAGTCTTGATCCACTGCACTAATTCCCTTCATAATTTTAAACACATCAATCATGTCTTCCCTTAATCTCCCCTGTTTAAACAGAAAAGGCTCAGCTCTTATAATCTTTACTCATAACACATCCCCTATTGCCCTGGAATCAACCTAGTCACTCTTCACTGGACGTTTTCTAACGCCGCTATGTCTTTTTTTGTAGCCTGGAGATGAAAACTGTACACAGTACTCCAGATGAGGCCTCACCGGTGTGTTATAAAGCTTGAGCATAACCTCCTTGGACTTGCATGCTACACATCATGGCACTATATAACCTAACATTCTGTTAGCCTTCTTAATGGCTTCTGAACACTGTCTGGAAATTGATAGTGTTGAGTCCACTATGACTCCAAAATCATTCTCATAAATACTTTCTATTGTTAGACCTGCCATTGTGTTTTCACATTTTTACATCCTATGTGTAGTACTTTACAGAGTGACTTGTGGTAGATGAAATTTTAATGTAAGTAAATGTAATGATTCAATGGATTCTAGAATCTAATTCATAATTGTATAATAATCCTATGCATGTTTTGACTACAAAGTCTTGTCTAGCTCCTCACTCTCCCTGGTCTATTTCGTTCATGACTATTCAATGTCCTATGGAGGTCACTGCCCATGGCTACAGGCACAGGACATCACACATACATTATGACAATATTCTGCTGTTATTCCCCATTGGAACACAATCTTTGCTGATATATTGGACAGTTTTGGGATCACACAAATCTCTAATCCTTTTACAGCTCTGTTGGAGTAACACCCAATTGGATATTGCTGCTTAGAGAACAATTTATTGTGATCATTTACGCGGTACTGCTAGCCTACTTAAAATGAAGAACCTTAACACAACGATGAAAAATGGCCAAATTTTAATTAAAATTACAATGAAAATAAACTTTTTTTTTATGAAAAATAATTTTAAATACTTTAGAATTTGTTACGTATTCATTAACATTGCCCTTAATTGATTGAAACATTGTTAAACTTAGAGGTATTTCAGTTTGTCTGTGTGATTATGCCATATTACATAGTTTTCTCTGAATGCTGTCATTTGTGTCTTATTTATCTGTAATGTATGTGTCGCAATGAAACCTTGAAATTAATAAATACATTTAAACAAAGAAGTTATTGATTTTATTATGTTACATGTAACTTGATGTATTTTATTAAAGATTAAAGGCGAAAGAAGCATTTAAATTAAATCTATGTTATAAAAAATTAAAAATAGTTATTTTTGTTTATATGCTGCTTTACATTAAAAATCCTATTGCATTAATAGCAGAGAAAAGGTCTGCAGTGGTAGCAGAAACTGTCTTTAATTGCAAAAAAAATTTTAATAAACAACAGGAGTTCTACCATATTAAACCTGCTTGATTTCCCTTGTGCAATTCATCTCCATGTGATGCCAGTTTTTACTCTAGTGGGTATATGGTAAAAGGCAAACTGCAGCCATTTCAATTAGGACAAGCAGCTTCCTTTATCAATTCCTGTATTTTTAATAGCATGTTAGCACAGCATATAGATCCATCACACACATAGCTGTGAAATAGATTAATTTGTGCTGATGTAGAATTTATAGCTTGGGAATTTATTTATATTCTTTTCACAATTTTCATATGCCTAATTACATATTCCTGGCACATTATACCTAAAGTAGTGCATTTCTAATAACTCTGTGCTTCTACCTAATTCCATTCATTTACAAAATCCTAAAATGTGATACACAGTAAAGAATGGTTCACTGCGTCAACAGTAATACTCATTTGGCACTACAAATTAATACTCAAACCGTTTCCGCATTGGTTCGACATTGCAAGTTTAATACCTGATGTTCAGCCAAGGCCAAAGCTTTCTTTGGGCAAGGTTACAGTTGTCATTGATGACATCAGATATTACTTATTAATAGATTCTGACACACTATTTGCAATATAAAGCAGTGCAGAGAATAATGAAACAATCTGAATAGGGAATACAAGAGATTGAAAAGAATGGCTTTGTACTGTGTATCAACAAGACAAGATCGTTATATGGAAAATAGAATAGTGACTAATCAGCTGGAACCCAGCAAACACTACCCATGAGAGTCTAGCTTTCTTCTTATTTTAGCATATATATCATTTTCATCTTGTTCAATGAAATGTATCAATAATTAGATGAAGCATAAACAAAGGCATAATGGTTGCCAGAACACAATGTGGAAAACATGGGTTCACATTGGTAATGTGATACAAAAGCAGCATGGAGCTGTCTTCTGTTGTTTATATATTACTCACAGCTAGTAACTATTATGTAAAATATTTAGCATAAAAATATAACATTCTTAAACTTGCTTAAAGCAGTTTTGAGTCACAGGGGTTTGGCACCTTTTATAGCAGGTATGAACTATGGCCAGAAGACTGCAGGGCCTTCTCACTTGTATCCAGTTTAGAGATTCTAATTAACCTAACATATATGCCACTGGCATGTAGTAGGAAAACCAGAGAACCTGGAGAAAAGCTACATAGACTCTTGGAAGGTGTGCTAAGCCCATACAGACAGCAACAGAACACTGGATTCAAATCTAGGTTGCTGGGTCCATGAAGTAGCAGTGCTAACAACTGCACCACTGTCACCTGTGGAATACCTGCTTGAGTCTCATTATAGTGAGTCATCACTTGCACTAATTAAAAAGATTATTTTTTCAAACAAGCAGGTTTTTTCCCCCAACACATTTGTACTGTAGATTACTGTTGTGCGTTATCTCAATACGCACTAATCAGTTAAAACAACAAAAAAAACAAAAAGAAGATGACACCTACTAACTTGCAGAATTCAATGGAATAAGAAAGGCTGTCAGGTGTCAAAAAGGCATTAGTGATGTTTTGTTTTCTGCATCAGGCATCTTACACAGAACTTGGATGCTGCATTGATTTACATAAAAGGACTGTAAATAGGCACTGCATCAATGCCATAATCTGTCATGAGATTTGAGAAAAGCCTTGCCTTTCTACAATGTGTAGCTCTTATTTATCCTTTATACAAATATTAGTCATCTTTTGTTGCAAAGAGGTGAGGCAGTTATTTCTTACAGAAAGATCCTAGACAGGGCCAAAAAAGTACTGCATTATATGATATGAGCTGGTAACAGTGCTGAAGGCAACCCACAGTGTATCTTTATTATCTTCCTTTCTTTGTACGTACTACTATTCAAAACCTTTTACTTGCCAATGAATTAGAGGAATATGTGATACCATGGATTATGGCACTTCAGGGATTTGGCTTCCCTATTGAGTATCAAAAATGGCAATATTATAACGATAGTGACACTATTTCCACCTCTACTTGTAAGGTGCAAAAGACAGAAGACTAAATATGATCAAAAATATGAAAAGTGTATTTCCCAATGACAATGCAAAGAAGAAAGGATGCAGAAATAAGTTGATGATAACAACACAAATAGAAATAAATAAATAATATATGCCGACTCTGACTCATTAGCAATTTTTAAATTCTATGAATCAAAACAGACTAACAAAAACAGCTTGCCATTCTAGTTTGAACATAAAAGTCTGCCAAAAAACATACACTTAAATATAAATATCCTAGCACCTTCTTATTTTTTTAAAGTGTAGGTTTGCCTTTCTCTTGAGGCTTGGTGGTTAAAAGTGTAGTGGGCTTTATTTCTCAAGGAGATTTAGAATGATACTTATTATATTCATACCTTTTACTGTAAATAAAGGTCCACATTTGTTTGCTTCATTTAATCCAGTGCTCTCACAATAAGACTGAGTTCTTAATTGTTTCTTTTCTCCTTAACCAGCAGCAAAGTTAACAATATATAAAACATAATTAGGCAACCAATTTAATCAGCTAACTATGTATGGTTTGAATGTGATTGTCAGAATAATTTTAATAAGTTGTTTTAAAAACAGGAACAAGTACAGAAAATGACGATAAAACAAAATAATGTTCTTTTTCGTCTTCTAGCAAATTGAACAATGGAGAGAGTAAACAATAAAATGGTATGTGATGCAACATGCATTATCTCAAGGCAGTAAATTCCTAGACACAAAAACTTATAAAGTTGGGGAGTGTCATTTCAAATTAGATAAGAATCCTTTTCATACAAAAAAAAAAGTGCTGACGTGCTGTAACAATCATGATGTCTTCTTGAGCCCCTTAATCCTGATGTCTTCTTGATCCCCATAACTTGCGTAAGGCTGTTGATCACTCCTTTGATGCCAAAACAGTGCAGCCATTTTCAAATCCAGGAAGACCATAGGGAACAATAATAAAAAAAAAAACATTCAAAAACACACACATATGTTTTGAAAAAATATATGAAATTTACAGTATGTAATGGCACAGCAAGAAATTTAAAATATTTGGAAACTGTGAAGCAGGCATTTATCTATGGGACATGTGTGATAATGTACCAGGTGTCAGGATCTAGTTAAATATTATCCTTTATTCATTGCATTTGCTTCTCTGGAGTATTACTTGTGATCTGGTGTTTAATGTCATTGGGTTAGTTGCAGTGTACCTGAGATCAAGACCAGACTACATAGTGTGGGACTTAGTGAACAGCATTACAGGATGAATGCTGAACTTAACTAATTAACAAACTTAGCTAGTATTGTTTTGGCCTTGTGTTTCTTCTCTGTTTGTTCAGCTGGCTGTCTGATTGCCCATTAACGGCAACGCACTAGCAATTAACGTCTTGCCCACTCTCATTTAATGACGCGGTGCTACATATTTTACTCATTTTAAAGGGATACAACACAGGGAAAAAGTACATCCTCAAGTAAACTTGATAAAAATAGTTGCAATAGTTAAGATGTGATATGAGTGTCGTTGTCTTTATTGTAAACGTTATTCACTTTGAGCGCATGAAAGGACCATGAAGTTACTATAAGGAGACTTATGACAATGAGAGATACAAGTTAGTAGATAGCATCTGAAGTATAATTGTCTCTCCATAACTCATTTCTCAATTAAATCTATATTAATAAAAGGCAAAGCCCTCACTGACTGACTGACTGACTGACTGACTGACTCATCACTAATTCTCCAACTTCCCGTGTAGGTAGAAGGCTGAAATTTGGCAGGCTCATTCCTTACAGCTTACTTACAAAAGTTAGGCAGGTTTCATTTCGAAATTCTACGCATAATGGTCATAACTGGAACCTGTTTGACTGACTCACTCATCACTAATTCTCCAACTTCCCGTGTAGGTAGAAGGCTGAATTTGGCAGGCTCATTCCTTACAGCTTACTTACAAAAGTTAGGCAGGTTTTATTTCGAAATTCTACGCGTAATGGTCATAACTGGAACCTGTTTGACTGACTCACTCATCACTAATTCTCCAACTTCCCGTGTAGGTAGAAGGCTGAAATTTGGCAGGCTCATTCCTTACAGCTTACTTACAAAAGTTAGGCAGGTTTCATTTCGAAATTCTACGTGTAATGGTCATAACTGGAACCTGTTTTTTGTCCATATACTCTAATGGAGGAGGCGGAGTCACGTATCACGTCATCACGTATTACGCCTCCTACGTAATCACGTGAACTGAAAACGAGGAAGAGATTTACAGCACAAGTCATACGCGGGAACGAAGGTAAATGACGTTAATTGTTGACTGTCTTTTAATACTGTGTAATTGTTGAGTGTCTTTTAATACTGTGTAAGCATACATATTAACACATGTGCAATTAAACGTGTGCATTTACGGGGTGATTTATCAGGCTTAAAAGCTCGCCTTTTATTAAAAAGGTAAATGCAAACTCTTTTCATTCTGAAGGGCACAAACCACGTTAGATTTCAGCCGTTAAACCCGCAAAAATGTCAGTACACCAGATAAATAAGCGCAACATATTATCAGTTGTATTGTATGCTTACAATACATATAGAAATGTGTTAATCGTTAACTAATATTATGGGATGGTGTTTTTCGACTTGCGCCTTGATTTAAACGACTGCATGTCTTGGTGGGTTTGCGTAGCTTATTGTCAATATCTTTACAGCTCTTTTTAAGACTTAATTTAAAAAGGTTTTCTTTTCTTAATTAAAATTTAAAAGCAATACTTCACCGCTGCGAAGCCCCTCTAGCGCTGACGTCCGAGGTTCGATTACCGTAAGCAAGTGCAGTGAGTGTGTATGCCTGATGAGCCAAGAATAAGGGGGAAAGACGTGTCGTGTACTCTTTGCATTATCTGACAGTAAACTATTTTCATCCATTCTATGATCTGCTTCTCACAACTGAAGGCACCGTGGCTGATGTTACCTGACTTGCTGGCCAACCATAAGCGTTACCTGGTAGGTAACCACCCACTCACTTCACTCCCTTACGGGAAATGAACCTCGGACGTCAGCGCTAGAGGCGAAGCCCCTAAAATTGCGCCACGGCGTGTTGTTCGTTTATTTGACAGCATGTAGATCGGGGTAATTACATTCATGGCATTCGTAGTCTGATTCACAATCTGATTGTTTGGGTGGTTACCTACCAGGTAACGCTTATGGTTAGCCAGCAAGTCAGCTCGAAGTGATCACTCGAGTGAAGGCAGCTTCACAAAAAAACAGATCCTTAACAAACTGTTATTGGTATATTTTCCCTCAATTTTAAAAGGTTTTCTTTTCTTCTTAATAAAAATTTAAAAGCAGTACTTCGCCGGTGCAAAGCGCGGGGATTTGAGCGACTGACACATACAGACATATTCATGAGTGCAGGTACTTCAGAAAGAAAGCACCGTGTAAACATAAACTTTAAATTAAGTTCATAGACCTACAAAAGGTTGCCATTGATTTGAGGCAAGATTGCTTTTCTCATGTACAACTATACGTTGCATTCTTAACAGTAAGCTTGCACAGCTTGGTCATATTACAACCTGAGTGCTGAACTGACAACGTCGTATACAAAAAGAACTATAACAATTGTAATAAACAAACAAAAAAAAAAGCGAAGAACCCTTGGATTTAATAAAAAGGTTCCTTCCTTGGCGAAGCAAGGAAAAAGGAAGACCTTTATATGGTGTTCGTTTATAAAACAGCGGAAAAGCTGTGTTAAGGCTGCTTCACAAAAAAACAGATCCTTAACAAATTGCTATTGGGATATTTTCCCTCAATTTAAAAAGCTTTTCTTCTTAATTAAAAAATTTAAAAGCAGTACTTCGCGGGGATTTAGATATATATATATATGTATATAGAGATATAGATATATATAGATATACATATATAGATATAGATATATAGATATATGTATGTATGTCTATATATATATATATATATGGAAGCTTATAAGTACTACCTTACTTCTCTTTAAGAAAGGAAGATGTAATGATACTTGATTTAAACGATTCCATGTCTTGGTGGGTTTGCGTAGCTTATTGTCAATATCTTTACACCTGTTTTTAACACTTATTGACTGAAACGAGATTTCATGAAAAAAGTTAGGGCTTTGCTACAGGATACACCCTCCACAAGTTAAGCAAGTAAAAATAAAAGTGTATATTTCTGTTTTATTTAAACCTTTTAAGTTTGTATGCATAGCCCCATTTGGCTGTTTTAGTTTTTTTTTTCTTTCTTCAGTAATATTAAATCTCCTTAAAGAAAAAGAACATATGCATTTTACTTTTTTTGTATCTCTTTAGTAATATTTTAGTGGAAAAGGATAACCAGTATTTAAACCTTTTATGTTACTTTATAAAGTTATTTTACACAATGTTGAAAAATTAATAAGAATGCTACATATTTTGGCGGCTGCTGCTTTAATTTTCAATTAAATGAAAAAAGCTCTCCAAGAGAAAACCTCAATGAAGAAGAAACAGTTTGCACTATCTAAAAAGGAGAAACCCTCATTTATAAAGGTTTGCTGCAGATGACTTGACTGAAAATAAATTAATACTTCCTATGTGTATAATACATATTTATCTATTTTACTTATGCCTTTATTCCAGCAACTTCCAACATCTGAGGTACAATTTGTTACATTACTTTTGTTTTTTGCAGCACAGGCAGGTGAAGTGACTTCCTCAGGTTCACACAGTGGTGTCAGTACCAGGATTTGAACTGACAAGCTCCAGGTTTGCTGAAATATTACTGAAGACAGAAAAAAAACGAAAACGGGCAAATACGGCTATGCATACAAATGTCCATCCATCCATTATCCAACCCGCTATATCCTAAATACAGGAGCCAATAAGTAGATATGTATATATATATATATATATATATATATATATATATATATATATATATATATATATATATATGTGAATGTATGTATGTATGTGTATATGTATGTCTATATTTATATGTATATATATATATATATATATATATATATATATATATATATATATATATATATATATGTAGATATGTAAATTTGTATATGTATATATATATATATGTATATGTGGATGTGTATATGTATATACAGTAATCCCTCCTCCATCGCGAGGGTTGCGTTCCATGAGCCACCCGCGAAATAAGAAAATCCGCGAAGTAGAAACCATATGTTTATATGGTTATTTTTATATTGTCATGCTTGGGTCACAGATTTGCGCAGAAACACAGGAGGTTGTAGAGAGACAGGAACGTTATTCAAACACTGCAAACAAACATTTATCTCTTTTTCAAAAGTTTAAACTGTGCTCCATGACAAGACAGAGATGACAGTTCCGTCTCACAATTAAAAGAATGCAAACATATCTTCCTCTTCAAAGGAGTGCGCGTCAGGAGCAAAGCCTGTCAGAATGAGATAGGAAAGCAAACAAATCAATAGGGCTGTTTGGCTTTTAAGTATGCGAAGCACCACGGCACAAAGCTGTGAAGGCGGCAGCTCACACCCCCTCCGTCAGGAGCAGAGAAACAGAGAGAGAGAGAGACAGAGTTTGTTTTTCAATCAAAAATCAATACGTGCCCTTCGAGCTTTTAAGTATGCGAAGCACCGTGCAGCATGTCGCTTCAGGAAGCAGCTGCACAGAAGGTAGCAACGTGAAGATAATCTTTCAGCATTTTTAGACGAGCGTCCGTATAGTCTAGGTGTGCGAACAGCCCCCCTGCTCAATCCCCCTACGTCAGGATCAGAGAAAGTCAGCGCAAGAGAGAAAGAGAGAAAAGTAAGTTGGGTAGCTTCTCAGCCATCTACCAATAGCGTCCCTTGTATGAAATCAACTGGGCAAACCAACTGAGGAAGCATGTACCAGAAATTAAAAGACCCATTGTCCGCAGAAATCCGCGAACCAGCAAAAAATCCGCGATATATATTTAAATATGCTTACATATAAAATCCGCGATGGAGTGAAGCCACGAAAGGCGAAGCGCGATATAGCGAGGGATTACTGTATATGTATATGTAGATATGTGTATATGTAGATATGTATATATATGTATATATGTTTATGTATATATATATGTTTACATAACCTCTTTAACACACTACTTCTCCGCTGCGAAGCGCGGGTATTTTGCTAGTATATTATATAGAAGAGTTGACACTTGTCACTCATTATGCGCCCAGCTTATGTGCCCAGCTTCAATAGTCACCAAAGTGTATAAAATACCTCATCAGAAGAATATTTCATTACTTTGCAAACTTCACAGTACAACACAAACTCTATATAATATATATTGTGGGAAATCTCATATCACATCCGGAAGACACCCACAGAGATACCGCCATGACATTCAGAAGAAATAGATAGATAGATAGATAGATAGGTAGATAGATACTTTATTAATCCCGATGGGAAATTCACATTCTTCAGCAGCAGCATACTGATACAATAAATAATATTAAATTAAAGAATGATAATAATACAGGTGAAAAAAAAAAAAAAAAAAAAAAACAGACAATAACTATGTATAATGTTAAATATTAACGTTTACCCCCCCTGGTGGAATTAAAGAGTCGCATAGTTTGGGGGAGGAACGATCTCCTCAATCTGTCTGTGGAGCAGGACAGTGACAGCAGTCTGTCGCTGAAGCTGCTCTTCTGTTTGGAGATGACATTATTTAGTGGATGCAGTGGATTCTCCATAATTGATAGGAGCCTGCTGAGCGCCCTTCGCTCTGCCACAGATGTTAAACTGTCCAGCTCCATGCCAACAATAGAGCCTGCCTTCTTCACCAGTTTGTCCAGGCGTGAGGCGTCTTTCCTCTTAATGCTGCCACCCCAGCACACCACTGCGTAGAAGAGGGCGCTCGCCACAACTGTTTGATAGAACATCTGCAGCATCTTATTGCAGATGTTGAAGGAAGCCAGCCTTCTAAGGAAGTATAACCGGCTTTGTCCTTTCTTGCACAGCGCATCAGTATTGGCAGTCCAGTCTAATTTATCATCCAGCTGCACTCCCAGATATTTATAGGTCTGCACCATCTGCACACAGTCACCTTTGATGATCACTGGGTCTATGAGGGGTCTGGGCCTCCTAAAATCCACCACCAGCTCCTTGGTTTTGCTGGTGTTCAGGTGTAGGTGGTTTGAGTCGGACCATTTAACAAAGTCATTGATTAGGTCCCTATACTCCTCCTCCAGCCCATTCCTGATACAGCCCACGATAGCAGTGTCATCAGCGAACTTTTGCACATGGCAGGACTCCGAGTTGTATTGGAAGTCCGATGTATATAGGCTGAACAGGACCGGAGAAAGTACAGTCCCCTGCGGCGCTCCTGTGTTGCTGACCACAATGTCAGACGTGCAGTTCCCAAGACGCACATACTGAGGTCTGTCTTTAAGATAGTCCACGATCCATGCCACTAGGTATGAATCTAATCCCATCTCTGTCAGCTTGTCCCTAAGGAGCAGAGGTTGGATTGTGTTGAAGGCGCTAGAGAAGTCTAGAAACATAATTCTTACAGCACCACTGCCTCTGTCCAAGTGAGAGAGGGATCGGTGTAGCATATAGATGATGGCATCTTCCGCTCCCACCTTCTCCTGATATGCAAACTGCAGAGGGTCAAGGGCGTGTTGAACCTGTGGCCTAAGGTGGTGAAGCAGCAGCCTCTCCATGGTCTTCATCACATGTGATGTCAGAGCAACAGGCCGAAAGTCATTCAGCTCACTAGGACGTGATACCTTTGGGACTGGGGTGAGACAAGATGTTTTCCAAAGCCTCGGGACTCTCCCCTGTTCCAGGCTCAGGTTGAAGATGCGCTGTAGAGGACCCCCCAGCTCCGATGCACAGACCTTCAGCAGTCGTGGCGATACTCCATCTGGACCCGCTGCTTTGCTGGCACGAAGTCTCCTCAGCTCTCTGCTCACCTGTGCTGTTGTAATTATGGGTGGGGATGTCTCTCCTATGCTGGTATCAGCAGAAGGATGTGTGAAGGGTGCTGTACTCCGAGGTGAGAGTGAGAGTGGGTTAGGGTGGTCAAACCTGTTAAAAAAGTTGTTCATTTGGTTTTGCTCTCTTCACGTCTCTCTCAATGGTGGTACCCCGCTTCGAGCTGCAGCCAGTGATGATCTTCATCCATCCCACACTTCCTTCATGCTGTTATTCTGCAACTTCTGCTCCAGCTTTCTCCTGTTACTGCTCCTTCGCCGCCCTGAGTTGGACTCGGAGTTCCTTCTGCACACGCTTGAGCTCATGCTGATCACCGTCTTTAAAAGCCCTTTTCTTCTGATTCAAAAGGCCCTTGATGTCACTTGTAATCCATGGCTTGTTGTTAGCATAGCAGCGTACTGTTCTTACTGGAACTACAATGTCCATACAGAAGTTGATGTAGTCAGTAGTGCAGTCAACAACTTCCTCAATGTTCTCATTATGAGATCCCTGCAGGATATCCCAGTCTGTAGTTCCAAAAAGTTCTCTCAGAGTATTCTCAGCCTCTGGGGTCCACTTCCTGAATGATCGTGTGGTTGTAGGTAGGACTCTAACTTTTGGTTTATAGTGAGGCTGAAGCTGAACCAGGTTATGATCTCCTTTCCCAAGAGCAGGCAGCGGGGTGGCGCTGTATGCGTCTTTAACGTTTGCATACAGTAAATCAATAGTCTTATTTCCCCGGGTGTTACAGTCCACATACTGGGAGAATGCAGGCAATGTTTTGTCCAGCGTCACATGGTTAAAGTCTCCAGCGATTAGCACAAGCGCCTCAGGGTGCTGCGTTTGTAACTTAGCAACAGCGGAATGGATGATGTCACTCGCTGACTCCACGTCTGCCCGAGGAGGAATGTATACAATAACAACAATGACATGTCCAAACTCTCTGGGCAAATAGTAGGGACGTAAACTTACGGCCAACAGTTCGATATCCCTGCAGCAAGTGGAGATTTTGACGTTAACATGTCCAGAGTGACACCACCGTGTATTAACATAGAGAGCGAGTCCTCCTCCTTTGTGCTTACCACAGGTACTTGCATCTCTGTCCGCTCTAACTGTGCTAAACCCGGGTAGCTCCACGTTGGCATCTGGGATGGTGTTATTTAGCCACGTTTCGCAGAAACACAACAAACTGCATTCTCTGTTGGTACTTACATTTTTCACCAGCGCAGCCAGTTCGTCGATCTTATTTGAGATTGAGTTTACATTCCCCAGAATCACAGAAGGCACCGAAGGCTTGAAACGCCACTTTCTCGCAAGCCGCTTCTTTTTTAGCTTAGTGCCGGCTCTGCTGCCACGATACCGCCTTCTTACCTCGTCGGGTAAATATGGAACCACACCGGCACTGGCATTTGTTCTCAGCGCCCGAAGTTCAGTACTTGAATAGGCGAGTCTCGGCGTGTTAAAATCCATGCCCACGTTGTAAAAGTAAGTGTGTCCAGGGAAGGAATCCACATAAAATAAAGTGGTAGGAGTGATCAATAAATAAAAATAGAAAAATAAAAGTAGAAAAGTACACATACATATACAGTCATACACGGAGCTGCTGAAAAGGCTGCCACTCACGGCGGCGCCGGATGTAAATGTAAATACAGCATGGTCGAAACTGATAGTATCTATTAATTTGCACTTTCCGAACTGGTGGCTGAGCAACGTTGCACACCTAAAAAAAAATATGGAAGCAGATGAAAGTAGGAGCCAGAAAGGCAATTACAGGGCATCAGACAATGGTTATGCAAAAAAAGTTGGGGCCAGAGGAGGCACCGTTGGTACAGTTGCACCCAGTGTCTATTAACTGCGCCTTCAACAGTAATGTGGTTGCCAAATCTGTCCCACCATGTAAGTGTACCACAATGAGCACAATAATGTATAGGAAAAGTGTTAATTGATATATATTTTTTTAATAAAAATGTTCTGTTTTACTAATTTGCAACCGCTGCTGGTATCACTGAAGGTCCACAGCATGAGAGGAGTTCTACGATATCCCTTCAATTAGTACAAACTCCATCTGTTCATTCCAGCTCCAGACTGGCCGTGTCATAACCAAAACCCATCCAACCACTTGAAGAGACTTCATTTGGCATGGCAATGAGCACACATGATGATCACTAACATTCCAGCACTCAGAATATAGGGACACAATTACCCAATAAAGATATATAAACATGCAGTGCAGTGTGTTCCCTGCTTTGGAATCAGAAGGGTGTGAGACCAGTGAGCCACTTGGCAACTCTTCAAATTATGCAATATACTGTACTTTGATATATACAGTATATGTATCAGTTCACCAGCATACTGACAAAGTGAAACAGTTGCTAAGAAGCAGTGTGTGAAAAGAGTCTGCAGTTTTAATGGAATCATGAGTAAGCCTCTCCCCCTGAATCCCAATTGCTCATCAAGAATTGCAATGAACCTCCACACCCCATGCTGGACAATTCGGTATTTTTGACAGAATTCCTCCTCTCTGTAGGCTACAAGGGGGCTTGAATGGCAGTGGTATCACCTGGAAAATATTAGATATGAATGAACGCTGTGCACTGTCAGGAAGTGGTTGTTGAAGATTTCGTACACGCTCAAATATAAATCTGTGCTCTTCAGAACAATCTACCTTGATGCTATTGCAAACTAGGCCACACATGCACTGTAAGATTGCAATTATAGTTACAGCATTGTAAATTGTCAACAGCTGCCATCATTTGGTGTAGAAATGAAGGCAATTCTTAATTAGGAACATTGACTCTGCATCTTTTTAACTGAGGATTAATAGTTCAATACATCCATCCATTATCCAACCCGCTATATCCTAACACAGGGTCATGGGGGTCTGCTGGAGCCAATCACAGCCAACACAGGGCGCAAGGCAGGAACAAACCCTGGGCAGGGCACCAGCCCACCACAGGACACACACACACCAAGCACACACTAGGGACAATTTAGGATCGCCAATACACCTAACCTGCATGTCTTTGGACTGTGGGAGGAAACCGGAGGACCCAGAGGAAACCCACGCAGACACGAGGAGAACATGCAAACTCCATACAGGGAGGACCAGGGAAGCGAACCCAGGTCTCCTTACTGCGAGGCAGCAGCGCTACCACTGCACCACCATGATATATTGATCCATATTTTTTAATTTATCTAACACAATCTAAATATTTCTATGCATCATGTCTTTTTCTATAACATTAAATTAAATATATTTGATTTTGTGTCACACCACACTTCAATCCAAATATCCAGTAAATATAAAAAACTAGCAGTGTAAGCCTGTGCTGTAAAAATCCCGGGGTCTTAGAAACTACTGAAATTGTCAGAAAAAAAATTGAAATGTAGAGATGTCAGGTAATTGAAGGGAACTACTCTGGAAATCTCTCTCCTAGGAGGTTTCGTTTTGCCAATGTGCTTGCCTCGCTTGTGTATTAGTGGCTAAGCGAGTGTCTCATTCTTCTGAGGTTTCATTTTGCTGATGTGCTGGCCTCGCTTGTGTATTAGCTGCTAAGCGAAATTTCTGTTTCCTCGGAGGTGGAGCCCTTACTCCGACTCCACCTCTCACTTCCGGGCTGGACAGAAAGACACACACACTTCCACGTGTAGACATTTAAATACAAGATGGTTTACATATTTTTTAATGGCATATACTGTAAGTGTTTTTTCATATCTGTAACAGTCTGTCTGATGTTTGTTGAATTAATTTTGTAGCATCACTTAACATACAAAGTCTGTTAAACCTGCCCACAATGTTGTCTAAGTTAGTACACAATTTTGTACCCTTTCTCTGTCTCCAAGAAGTTTACTGCAGCTGCACTTTGTCTTGGTCTGGTGCTGTTCATCTGCTCTGGGGCACACTGCTCTAACTTTTCATCAATACAAGTATATATTTCAAGAGATAGCAAACACAATTATGTGCTCAAAGTTATAAAAGAAACAAAGAAGGGGAGGCTATTTTTCTTATTATATTTGCAGTACTGCATTTTATTTTGGGCTCTGTAAGAAAAAGTTTGGGTAGACAAGCATTCACATTAAATTAATTCAGCAAGCCCTTGTGGACTCTTCTTTAAAGACTGAATTATTAACGCCATCCCTGGTCCACTGTTTTGGCTTTTGAGGTGTTCTGGTACTACAAGCTGTTTTCTAATGAGTATTCCTTTACTTTGTTTGTCAGTTTAATTATGAAAATAAGACCAAATTACTTCTGGTTTCTATGAGTAACCTCTCATTAGGCCTCCGTAGCAGGTGGCATGCCAGAGTTTGAAATAATCCAAAGAGGACTACATTACATCTGTTTAGCCTTATTGGTTGTATGGTTGGAGAGAAGCCATTCTATCCAGGTTTAAGGATTATTACTTAAAAAACAGGAAATGGCTTAAATCAGTCTGCAGAAGTACAGTTTAATCAATGTCAGGTTCAAATAGTTACATTAATCAATCACATTTGAAACAATTCTCTTATGGTTCTGGGGAAGGATTCATATGAATATTACAATACATATTGTTAAATTATACTTGAAGCAACAACTGGCAATGTTTTTTTTCTTTTAGGAAAGATACAGTATATCACTTATTATTTAGTGCTTATTTCACATTTTTGTTTAATGACTGAATGTAAATACAAAAAAGTCTCTATACAGTATATCTTGTAGCTTCATATATAATCAAAGCCCATTTAAAAAAATATACCTGGACATGCCACTTTGTTAAGTAAATGTAGGTAAAAAGATAAAAAAAGAAATACTTGAATAAAAGCTACAAACATGGTTAATGGGAAAACATAAATGTGCAGGTGTGCCCACTCTTTTTTCTTATAATAGAGTGATATTATAAACAGTCTAATTTTTAGGTTCCTCTGAATATCCGCAAGCTTCTTAAGTGCAATTGTTGTTGTTTGTTTGCAAATGCCATGTTGTTCAAGCAGCAATTTAGCTGAAGAAAGCAGAATTTTTCTGTCTGAGTCCATGTTTTAGACAAGAATAGCATATTCTTCACAAGGAGTTTAAAAGCCTTACTACAGCTTTATCATTTTGAAGTGGACTCCACTTATCGAAATACTCTATTCTCACTAACCACAGGAGAGGTTTTATTGTTTCTTTGTGCTTGCTTAGAATTTACACAATATAATTCCTCTTACCTTTCTACACTGTGCAACATATTGAATAGTCTTTTCTTTACAAATAGTACCTTATCAAAAAGTAAAACTGAAGTTCCCTTTAATATTCAAACATCAGAACATTTATTAAAAACCAGGGATCATTCAGTATTCTATTGCTTGTTTGGTTAGCAAATAACCAAGCTGCCTCAGTATCACATCCATTTGCTTCTTAAAAGCTCGCATAGTAATTGCCTCCACACCCTGTCCGGGCATCTTATTCCAGAACCCACTTCTCTCTTTGTAAAGTACAGTAGTTATTTGTGATTTATACCATAGACACATATCTACTTGGTTAAAAAATTTTCCACTCATTTTAGCAAGTAACTGGAACTTCTGGATCTACTGTAGCATGAATACTAAAAATTAAGACCTGCTAAAGCTTTTCTGTTCATGCTAAAGAACGGGTCGAAATAAAATGTTTTCCTAACTTGCACCATGCAATGTTAGCTAACCAGCACTTTATTGTCCGAGCTGAACATCCCAATTTTTAAATCCAACAGTGATTATGATGCCTCTTACTTGTTTTTGTTCATTGCACAGAACATGGGAATATTATTTGATGATTTTGTTATTGGCATTTAGCATTTTACACTGTTGCGAATTCATTTCAACATCTCAACTAGACATTATTTGGCCAAATTCACAAAATAATCCTTCGTTGAAATTTTAACCATTTCAGGTATCAATGTATTAGTGAAGCATTGTGACGTGAAAATTGCTGATATTAAATAAAAAAGAATCATGAAATGTACTTAGTATATTTTAAAGTTTCAGAATACAACATTGATACATACAGCACAAGAGACTAATAGATCCAAAAAAACAAAGAATTCTCAAAGACCAAACAGACCTGTATTTTGATTGCTGTGTAAGGATTTTATTCAGTTTCTCAAAAAATGCAGCAGATTTTTCTACACCATTCATCATTGTAAACCATTTAAAATGATCTAGTTTCTGCTATAACTGTAACTAAAATGTCATATGACTGGTGAGGAAAGCAGGCTCTATTGTAGGCATGGAGTTGGACAGTTTGACATACGTGGCACAGCGACGGGCGCTCAGCAGGCTCCTATCAATTATGAAGAATCCACTGCATCCACTGAACAGTATCATCTCCAGACAGAGGAGCAGCTTCAGCGACAGACTGCTGTCACTGTCCTGCTCCACTGACAGACTGAGGAGATCATTCCTCCCCCAAACTATGCGACTCTTCAATTCTACCCAGGGGGGTAAACGTTATTATATAACATATAATATAACATAATTCATAGTTATTGTCTGTTTTTATCTGTATTTTTATTACTGTTTAATTTAATATTGTTTTTTGTATCAGTATGCTGCTGCTGGAGCATGTGAATTTCCCCTGGGGATTAATAAAGTATCTATCTATCTATCTATATGGTGTATACCATGTCCTTTTTCATGTCTTTATTGAAATCAATGGATCAATATTTATTTAGGGCACCTGCTGTTGCAGTAATTAATTCTTCCAACACTTCTTTTATCTACAGATTAATCATGTGGAGCATGAAAATTAGAATAAAAAAAATGGAAGACAAAAAATGAGCCACTGGGTTGCAAAGATTGCAGAAACAGAGACTTAATGAAAAGAAAAGCATACTATGTAAAATAGGGACCTTACTGTAGATCAACTACCTTAAAACAGTCATGCAGAAAAGTACATTCACACTAAAACTTAAAAAAGTAATTATGTGCAAGATGGAAAAGCAGAATGAGTCCATTATTATAAAGAGTGAGATACTAGAAACATCAAACTGAAGGAAACTGGCTCTCTAAACAAACGAGAAGAACCAAAGATCTTCCTGTGTCTCCATTGCCGCATTTATCAAAATGGCTGTGATATCACGACTGCAACTGAGCAAACAATGCAATATGTGAATGCACGATGTTGATCATTATATTGAGGTGACAGTAATATGAATATCTTGAAATCAGAGACACAACAAGTGAAATCCTGCCTGTTGTAATCAAGGTGATGTTTTCTTTGCTCTAAATGAACACAAGTGGCTTACACATGATAGCACCAACTTAAGCTTAACTAAAAAGAGGAGGAGGAGGTGGTTAGGAGCACGCACTGATACAGCACATTGCTGCACCCATCACATGACAAACTAAAAAGAGACTTCAAAAAATTCAAAAAAGACCAATAAACAAAAGCAACTTTTGAGATCTCAGTCCTAGTCAAAACCTAAAAACAGGGGTCTGTTCTAGAAATTAGGAAAAGTGTGAAATACAGTTAAAGATTCACAGAGATAATAGCAATTCAGTTCCAGAAAACCTGGGTAAAACCAAACCTGTGTTTCTGGAACAGATTAAGCCAGAATTAGGTGATCCGTGAAGCCAAAGATGCAGATAATTCACTAATCCTGCTTTTTGAAATGGACTTAGAATTTGCCTGTTCAAAAAAGAAAGGTTTGATGAAATCCGGCTAGTTACTGCAGCAACCAATGTTCTGAAACTAACTTGCAAAAGAGCAAGATTAATGTGAAGGATTAATGCTTTGCAGCCTGAATAATTAAGGAGCAGAGCATTCATTCATAAAATCAAAGAATGTAAAAGTCCTGTCAGAAATGCTGATCTTAGCTGGTCTCGTCCATTTTAGGAGCTGGATGTCCAAGACAGAACTCCATTAGCAGTGGTGTTACTTTACCTTTTCTTTTACTATCATCGCAAGGTATCCTGTATTTAATCTACCCGAGTGGCTTTAATTACAGTATATGAAAGTATATACAAGCATGAGCAGCAGAAAAAAGGCTCAGAAGGAAATGGAAAAGACAGCTAAAGCTTCATTTAAGCCTAATCAGGCCTCAAGTTCAAGTTCAAGGTACAGACTGAAAGAGACTAACCTGGAACAGACAGGCAAAAGAACAGATCTCTTGGGACCTGATGCTGTAGAATTGGTTCCAGCCAAGAGAGAAAGTGGGAACGAAACCGCACGTGAGTCGGGCCATGTGAACTTGTCGATTCCAGAAGGTTCATTTGAACTGAGTATGATCAAAACAAACAGTCCGGAGCTGAAGGTAACAATTACTGCAATAACTACCGCTCTTGGGTAGGGGGCATAAGGAGCTAAAGAGTAATACTGTATAAAAAAAGTTACAAATGATACAAATAATATAAAGAAAGATAATGTATAAAGGACATAAACATGAAGCAGAAGCTGCTTCAGGATATTAAAAACGAGGAGAAACGTTTAAGTAATTGTTTTGAGGAAGTCTTTAAAGGTTATGCTAGAAAAAAATTGAGGAAAAAATACAGGAAAATGCAAGAAAGTTTGAGAATAAATTTAGAGCAGTTTGAAGATGTTAAGCAAATGTCCACAACACGTATTGAAATACTGTAGTTGAACAATTGGCATCTGCCACTGATGAAAAAGCAACAGCTACAAAATCCAAATGCAAAGTGCATGGAGACAGACTAACTGCGCTGGAAGATGGATATAGAATAAATAATATCAGAATTGAAGGTCTCCCTGAAAACCATCAAAGTCCAAACCCAGTGAAATTCATAGCTGAACTATTCTCTAAAATAACTGGAGAGAACTTTAAATCAGACACTGAGATGTTAGCAGCTTACCGCATACGTGGATCAAATGCCTCAAATCCAAGAATCCGTATTGTTTGTTTAAAAAAATTGCAATCTAAAGTAAATTTGATGTCACTTCTCAGACTGAAACAAGAGATTATATTTAAAAATAACCACATTCATATTTTCCCTGATTTCTCACTTTTAACGGCTGCTAAATGTGCCACATTTTACAGTATTAAACAGCACTTACACAAAGCCAAAATCAGATACAGCCTCTTCCATCTTCCTAGTTTTCTGGATGAAGCAGAAAAAGAGTTAAGAAAATTGATTCAGACACTTTTTGAAAAATGATCGTAAGTCACATTGTGTCCTGGTAAGGCAAAGGAGATTTTACCTGCAAATTGGTCTATTTGCAATAAGACTTTTGCCATGATTATACATTGTATTCCCTTCTTGCGTAATTTTACATTTTAATTACAATTATAACTTTTTTTCCTCAAAGCAGACTGTTTAATATCATACCCTTGGCTTATTGTATTCCAATTGTACTATCATACGTTATCTGCTATTCCATGGGTACTGTTTAACATCATTCCATGGGTTTATTTTTTCAAGAATGTTAAGATTTTATTATAAGTTTATAGTATTTGGACTGTATTGCCAATAGATATCTCTACGTTAATCTTTCTACACTGCTGCTGTGGGGCTTATTTTGTTTTGGATGTGCTGTGTCTCTAGGCATGTCAAAGGACTGGAACTTCATGTAGTGTGTTCTTGCCTCACTTTGGGAGGCAAAATGGTAGGGGTGGGGGGCTTGGGAGAGAAAGAGAGTAAGCTATTTCTAATCTTTCCTTTTTTCTCCCACAATTATAAGTGCCAGCACAACAATAGCTTCATAGCCATAACTCCTGGAAAAATGGGAAAATAAGGTTAAATCTATGTTATGTAATAATGTACTACCTTAATTTAAGACTATAAAATGTTAACAAAAGTTTAGAAGCAAAGTCTGTATGACCAAACACTGAACTTTGTGAGCTGGAATGTTAAAGGTCTCAATCATGAATTAAAGAGCAATAAAGTATTTTCTCACCTAACAGGTCTAAACGCCAAGACAGTATTTTTAGAGGAGAATCACTTATTAAGCAAGAATCTTTTTCAGATGCAAAGAGATTGGACTAGACAAATATTCAACTCCAGCTATACAAAGAAAACTAGAGGTATGGGAATCTTAATACATAGAACAATTTTATTTGTAGTGTCAGAGGTAGAATCCGACCTGACGGGTAATATGTGATCATTACGGACAATTTATTTAATTGTAATGTGATTTGTTAAATATCTACATACCCAGGATGATAGAGACTTTATCCAAAGCATATTTGCATCCATTCCTAATGTGAACACATAAAGTTATAATGGACGGAGACTTTAATTTTGTTTTAAATCCAGATCTAGATAGGTCTTCAGCTACGGGGGTGATAACATCTAACAAAGCAAAAACAATTACACAGTTTATAATTGATCATAACTTATTAGACCCACAGAGATTTCTAAATCCAAACGTAAGAGCATATTCCTTCTTCTCACTAGTACATCATTATTACTCAAAAATTTATTACTTCTTTATAGATAGCAATTTTTTGTCCAGCATCAAATCTTTCAAGTACAATGCTATTGTTATCTCCAACCATCACCCTATGATCATAGAGTTCAAATCACTATGCCCCATATACTCATCTCGCTGCTGCTGTCTCAATCCACAAGGGGCTGAGGATGGATATCAGGGGCAGAGGGCGAAAGAAAGCCTTGAATGTTGATAAAATTCACCGTTACGTTACAGGTAGACCCTCTTTGCTTGGAGGACTGTTTAGAATCGTTGACGTGACATTGAAATCTTGCATATGCGCAAGTAGCGTAGAGTAAGCGACGTCTAGAACAGCATCAACATCGGGCGAGAAAGCAAAAATACCCTGTGCATATTATTCATCAATTTCTTTCTTTATTTGTTGCGTATACTGCTGAATCGGACTCTGATTTAGCAAACTCCAATTTTGATACAAATGACGCGCTAACAAAAGAGTTCGCCCTGGGAGGACAACACAGACATGGATCTGTTGGTGACAACTAGACTTCACCAAACAACACGGCCTGCTGGTGGATACTATAGATTGGCAGCCACTCGACTACATCAAGCTTTTTTTTTACTAGAAAGTGCCTTTCAGCTTATGAGTGATGGGACAAGCACGAATGTAAAAAATATGTGAATATGCCTACTGTATGGGGCTCCTGGAACATAAAACAGAGTGACATTTGTCATAAATAAGTATTTCATGTTGACTTATGTGTGAAACCATTGCTTTGCGTGCTTTTAGAAAAATATTCAACCCTGGAAAAAAAAGGAAGAAAAATTAGCCCTGAAAGAGCTAAATGGACAGATTATTTCATATCTCCTCCACAAAAATAAATCAGAAACCAAGAAGGCATCAGAGTTCATTAATGCAATTACCAGACTAGATCGAGAACACAACAGCGGCCTCATGTATAAATGATGCACATGCACAAAAATGTTGCGTATGCCCATTTCCATGCTCACATCACAATTTATAAAAACTAATGTTGGTGTAAAGCCATGCACATTCTCACAGCAGCACAATCCATTGTGTACGCACGTTTTCTGCTGTCAGCACCCAGCGTCAAAGCACTGCTACTGTTCCTGTGTGGTTTTCCCTTTCTATTTTACATTCAGATCCCTGAAGCGGCTTTAACAAATACACTGAAATTAACTGTGTATCATTTATACATTCATGGCATCTAATTGTAATCAACCTGTAACAATATAATGATCCATGGAATGTTCAAACTATTCCAAATACCATACTTGCTTTAGTGCTGTTACTCTCAGTGCACCACTTAAGAGCATTTTAACCCACTTTATCCGAGTCTGGAATTACAGCTGTACTGCAGCTGATTGGATCAAATTCTCACTTAGAGGATCTGTTCAAAACTTTTTTTAAAACCAGGCAGGATCTACTCAATAATATTTTGGACTAAGCATTTATATTGGGGAAAAGGATTCTCTTCCATTTTTTCTAATCTTAAAGTTTTACCGTAGTTGTTGGTCTTCCTCTCTTTCTCTTTGGGATGATGGTTGGGTTGAACTGAATTTAGTCTTGTTAAGTTTGATTTGATTGGAATGTTACATGCTTTTAATAAAATCAATAAAAAAGAAAGAAATGCTGATCCCAGATTCACTATTTAAGAAGCTGGAACAACAATTAAAATGTCAAACCACTTCCTGAATAAACAATTGACACCGAATACTGCACAGAAAAACATAATCAAACCCCAATCAAGCATTCTGGCATGGCCAGAGAAGGGTCTGCATGGTACTGTTTAACATCCGAGGCATTGCTATAGCTGAGCGACCTTCTAAAACATGACATTTGTAGTGTCACACATCATGGCCTTGAGCTGTCGTTGATGCAAATCCTTGACATTTCTTTTGTCTTTTTTTGTTTTTGTAAAGTATTATTTTTTTCACAACATTGGAGATGCCAAATGTGCACTTCATTTTGAAATGGTTTCTGCATATACACAAACACACACACACACACACACACACACAATCAAGCTGTCCTTCTGAGACCAAAATAAATAACCATCAAAGAGTAATGGCAGGTAGGACAAACAAATTTAAACAAGTGAGACATTTTTGAGCAATAATAACTGATAACAGACTCACTAGTGGAACAAGCTACCCATCTTCATCAGTTCTGCAGAGTTCCTCATCTTTTAAAGAAATGCATCTGAAGACTCCCCTCTGCATCAGATACCTATACCCAATATGCTTATTAGTGCAGTTTCAATTCGGGGTTCTTTAACAGAATAAGGTAACAATATTACTTCTGTATTGTATTGTACTTCATTTAGCTGATGGTTTTCAGGAATGACACCCATGTATGTATAAATAGTCAGTACCGTTTATTCTGTGCCCTCTTATCCAATCTTAAAATAATATGAGATACCACACACATAAGTACTGTACAAATGTTAAGGCCAAACATCCAGAGTGTCTTTGAATGGTAACTTACAATGTTCAAAGTTCAAAGAGTGGCCACTGTGAGTCTTCTGATGTCGATCTGTACATGAAAAAAAATTATTTCAGTTTCTTTTGTCATGTACTTATCACACAGTACAGGGTTCATTGCAGGCAAGATAACTTTCAACATCTTTCACAGTTATGACTTGAACAACTCTGTGCATGCTGTACAGGGTCTCACACCCTTTTGATGATATTAAAATTGCAAAAATGAAGTACAATGTCTACACGAGGGCATACATCATTTCAAATACAGTAATATCACTGGGTATATTTTGCACAATGCAACAATTTAACAGACAAACTTTACACAGATTTCACTGATTAACTCTTTTACATGTTCATTCTTTCAGTGATAACCCTCCACACCATCTCTCTTTCCTTAGCCTCTGCTTCTGCTGCTGTGTTGCTCGTGTGTTGTTGGCTGTGCCAATAATTTTCACGCACTGCCATCAGCACATCTGGCACTGAATGCGTGAAGGTTGTTCCCTCTGTTTCTCAGACTTGTAGTCTTTGGTTGATCGATTGTTCAGTGATTAACTTATAAATTTTGACATGAATGTGTTTTTTTGGGGACCAAGCTATCTGGGGTTGCTACAGCCGTTTCAAATATGGTGTTCTGGAACGGGCTAATCGACTGGTGCTAAGTCACAATAACAAGGTAGTATTCATTTTAAGATCCAGGATTATCTAATCTCACTTTCTGGAACAGACCCCAGAGCACCATTGTGAACAACAAAATAACAGTGGCTAGATTAAAATAAATAAATAATGATGATGTGATGATTTTAGTAAAATAGCATTAAAATATGCAAATATGAAAATATAATACATCTTATATATAAACGTCTACGTGTGGAAGTGTGTCTGTCTGTCTGTCCGGCCCGGAAGTGTGAGGTGCCCTGGAAGTGCGTGGCTACAACTGAACTAGAACTGGCATGGTGGCCCCAAGTTAACGAGTTGGAAGAAAAAAGAAGTGCAAGGCTACAGTATGAAGCTCAGAGAAAGTGACTCCGTTGCCAAAGTGAAACCGCTGACAAAAGACAAACTCGCTTAGCCGCTAATACACAAGCGAGGCGAACACATTGGCAAAACAAAACCTTCGAGGAGAGAGAAACTCTGTTAGCGAGCACATCCACAAAATGAATCAGCCAACTCTGCATTTCAGTTTTTTTTCTGACCATTTAAATAGTTTCTAGAAGCCCGGGCTTTTTACAGCACAGGATTACACAGCTAGTTATATAGAATTTTACACAAAAATTCAGTAATTATAAAATAATTATAGCTCTGACATGTCACATGTATGAATGGTTTTAGAAAACAACGTTGTAATTCTTGGTACTAGTTTGTTAAATCCCTTGCATATTAAATTACCCCGTAGACTTGTGCATTGCCATAACTTGAATTTTATTTTCCATGAAAAAAGGTCTTCAATAGAAATGAACAGTGGGAGAGAAACTTTTTTTTTTTAAATCACCTTAACCTTGGAATTTCTATTCAGTCCATAGCACCCAGTCCCTACCCTAACACTAGCAGTGAAAAACAAGAAGAGCTAGCAAACACCAGGTTCTTTTCTTTTGAAATCATAGAGCCCTTTTAATTATTTTGTTTGAAAAATATTTTTTTTTTGTTTCTTTGCTTTAAGTTGTCTTTGTTTTTGAGAGAAGCAAAGTATAATCAGGGTAATGATGTTTGTAAAACCAATATTTAGGAAAGACATATATATCAATGCAAACTACAAATCAGAAACCAGCACTTGGTTGATTGTATCCAGCAGCTTTGCAGACAAAACTAGACATAAGGAGCCCAGCACTTGATTGTGGCCACCAATACCATTAACAAACAGAAATAAGACAGATAATTCAAAATGAAACACAAGTTTTTCCAACACCTCAATGGAAAGGATGGTAGAAAAAAATATATACTCTTTGCATTATTTGACAGTAAACTATGCAATATATATATATATATACACATTTTATATGCTTGTTAAACAAGGCAGACATGGTTTAACTTGACTGGCTGGCCACAGTTTAGCAATATCACATACAATTATATAAAATTATTATGTTTTAACCCTGTTTTGATATTTCAAGTATTATTTAGGTGGCACCCTCATGTTAAGATTTTGTGTTCTAGGTTTTGAAGGGTAGCCACCATTTTGTGACTGTTTCTGTACAGTCAAGGCCATGTTGTTCATAGCTATGCCTGTTACCACTTAACATGACATGGAGGTCACATGACCACTTCCTGCCTACATGACTATGGGGTGCAGGAAACAACCTTTTGGAAATATCATAGAAAGTTTTAGTTAGAAAAATTATTTTTTTCTAGTTATGACTGTGTTTATTTTGGCTCCAATTTTGACTGTAGGTTTACTTTGACTTATATGTAACGTTTTGGCATTATTAGTAATATTTCGACTTTTGATATGACCAGTGCCTGCTTTAGTGATTCTCCTTTTACTTAAGTATCAATTTGTGCCATCATCTCCTGTTTAAAGTGCCTTGTATTTGTTTATAGACTAACAAAACATCACTCTGGCTAGACTACAAATATCTTTGGGAGTATAGTAATACAATCTGTATTCTTCCAGCATCTGAACTGAATCTGAAGTCGGAAAGTGAATTGCTAGCTTTCAGTGAGACAGATAAGGTCGATGAAACAATAACGGATTGAATTAAGAGATTGAGTGAAAGAACACACAGACTCTAACAACCACTCCTTCAACATTTGGTTTAAGGCACACAACCAGTTCAGTTAATACTTATTAAATAATTAGACTCAGTGCCCATGTCTGTTCATGTTTCTTTGCTAAGTTTTGTTGAATGACATTCCTTCTTACACTTTGATGAAGTAATTCTGTTGAGAAAACTAATCGAATACTATTCGTCTACTGTGAAATTGCCAGCAACCAGCATGCTTCTAAGGTCTACATGAAGGAGAATTTGCTAAGGTTAGGTTTAGACCAGAAGACATGTGCAACCACAAAGAAGTAAATAATTTGATCCTCCAAAATTTATCACTAGCAGTGCACTTGATGCAGCACAAACCAATTATGATGTATAAAGGTTTGTGTGATTTGGGAAGTGAGGGTAGGGGCACAGGGGAGTCAGGAGAAACACTGCACTTTATATTTAATTGTAAAAAAAAAAAATTATAGCCAAAACTCAATATATGTTCATTTTAATATTTAAAATTTAAACAAATTGGAGGACTATTAGTACCGGATATGATTTTACACAATGCATATAGTACTTACTAAGATGTTCTCATATAAAGAAACTTTCATTTAATTAACAAACCAGAACCTGTACATTATATTTCCCATTGTTGAGCACTTTGATATTAATTTTTAAATTTTTTTTTATTTTACTCATATATCTCAATGAATATTTGCGTACTTTATGTTTTTGTCAGAAGTTTAAGACTTTCAAGTTTATACCTTCTTCATCTTAGTTCACTCATTAGTCCATTATAAAGTTGTGCAAATCTGGAGCTCATCTCATCGGCATCAGGCACAAGGCAGCTGCCAGCTCTGTAGGCACACGTTCACACTAGGCAATCATTTCTGTTTTATTTAATAGAATGGTTTTAATTTATTTCACAAGCAAGGAAAAATGCCAACATTTTTCAACAGCACTGTTTTCATGGAGTTTTAAACAAAAGCATACTGATTAATTAGCCTCTCCCTTGTGGAAAATAAAGGGACTTCTAAAAAAATAATATTAAAAAATACAGCAGAAGCCACCACCTGTCGAGCACTTTAGTGGTATTCCCTTAGCATCCAATCAACCTTAAAAAGCTCACCACTTTACTTCGAAGTAAAAAGGCCATCTAGGGTGTGGACTGTGAAATATTTCTAAGACTGTAAGGGCTTTTAAACACCTGAGATGCAATTATTTGCTGTGCAAAATCATGCCCTAAAGGGCCCTACTGTGGCTTTAAAATGGACTTTGCACTCTCTTCTGTAGAACATTACATTTCTATTTTTAGGCATTTAGTACCTAAGGAAAAGCAGTTAGTTGATGGTTGTTACAGATTTTTCTAATACATTTCATATTATTTATTTGCCCTAAGTCTTTATGTTTTTTTTTATTTTGAAATTATTTTTTCACCACCTTGGTACATTTCTAAATAAAATACTTATAGACATACTAGTAGAGGGTATACTTTTACTATGTATTTATCATTCAGCAAAATAATCAAACATAATAGTGTTCCCTAAATGTCTCACTGACTTTCTTCCTAATATGTTGACAGCGACATATCACATACAGAAACCTTAAATTATTGTAAATATATTATTACTGTAAAATGACAATATGACATGCTATTTACAGTTTGACCTCAATAGTAAAAGAGACTCCTCTCCATTTATAGTGGTTGTTGTATTATAATATGTAAATATATACTGCTGTAATTTGTAATTAACTAGGGTGAATGATGCCTCACATGCACAACATCTCCAATGAAGTTCCCTGGCTAGACCGTGTTAGTGTGTCATTGGAATGTTCTCCTTGTATTCATTAGGCTTTTTATTGGTTTTCCAGTTTCCTCCCAGAATGTAAAGAAATACCTATTTGGTTAATAGTTTGATTGAACACAAATTATGTTCAGCACAGAACATAATTGTCCTGCAAGAGCTGCTCAATGAGATACATGAAATAATCTCACTAGGGTTTCAAGCAAAAAGTTTCATTAAAATGAAAAACAAAGATCAAGGTAAGGTAATGATGACGGGCAATGAAACTTACTTTTGTGTTTTAAATAATTTTGGAATTTTCTGACACCTTTTTATTTCTCCCTTTGTTTTCACTATGCTTTTTCTGGTGCTTGTAGCATCATTCAAGTGTCAAGTCAAGTCAAATCTGCAGATTCTATTGTAAAATAATCAGACAACTTTTTTCAGTCATTGACAGAAGTTTGAGTAAGTACAGCTTTTTTTTTCTTTTGAGCTAATACAAATTTTTCTTTTTTTACTATTTTTAAACAAAACTATTTTATCCCTGTCTTGTTTTATAGTGTTTAGTACTGATAACTGCAGTTTCTGCCTGAAAACAAATCAAGGGTAGAGGGGCATTTGTTAAGTTTTGTTAAGTGCTCAGTTAAGCCATTGTTTTTGGCTGATTAACACTACAATCCCTGAAGCCTACGAAAAAACTCGGAATCCCAGGCCAATTTAAATTCCTTCACACCTCTCCATTAGCTACTTTTGTTTTTTAAATGTGTCGATCAGCACAAACAGCAAGCAGCCTGCTGCCCCACCCCCCACCACAGCAGCCAACTCGGGCAAAAAGTTCTCCCAGCTGGAGTCTTGTTTATCTGGGTGTGAGGTGCCTAAGAGTTGTATAGGGAAAATAATATATTGTTATTTTGAACACATGCACACATCAGTACACAAGCGACTCTCCACACTAGTGTTTAGATCTGGTAGTGCCATGCTGACCCTTCAGTACGCGAGCACTGGTACAAGAATGCAGTCAGACTTCTTTTTTTGGGCACATACACTGTCAGATCTAAACACTACTTTGGAGAGTTGCTGTTGTACTGAAGAGTCTACAGATGCAGGTGGAAGCTGCTATTGCACTTTTTGTAACTAATCTTTTCCTGAATAAGGAGTGGCATTGCACATGTACTTTGTCAGCATGTCCGTGTCGATCGAACACAGGAAGCTTTGCAGTCTACTTATGATTTTACTCTGTAGGAAAATAAGTAAGTAAATATAGGTAAACAACATTCGATGTGGTGTTTATATAAGTAAAATATAAATGTTTTTCACATAAATATCATCTAGAAACATAATCGCTAATGGAACTTTGCATGATACCTTGGCGAGCTCTTCAAGCCCTACTGTGTCGTTGATGGACATGCATGTGGCAGGATGACAGCCAACCTGTTGCTGAATCCAAACTGTGCCATCTTTCGCCTTTATGCCTGGTGCAGCTGCGTTGTTCTTATGTGTGAGTAGACGTTTCTTACGGGGAGGGCTTCTGTTCTCTTTCTCCAATATAGAACCCTCATCCTCATCTGAGTTCACCTCTGTTATAGCATGTCATTATTTGAAAACATCAGTGTCAGATTGGGGGGAGCATGAACGTGACTGAGACAATAAAACTGAATTAAAAAAAAAAAAACGCTAACCTTTACAAGCACTATAAATTTAAACTGGCTGTTATAGACTCAGATCAAATGTTTGTTTTTATTGTGTAATATTAACAATAAGTGCGCCTCACTACTCTAAATGGTAATTCTGGGAAACGGCCAAAATCGAATCGCGACCTCTTGATTATGAGTCGGCCGTTCTTACCACTGCACCACACCAATCTGTCGTGTCAGTGTCGTACCATAACCTGATTTCTTTTTCTTCGGTTATATTCTTGAATAAAAGTGCACTTGTTTTGTTGTATGTGTACCTTTTCTGAAAGTGTTTATTTGATATTTGGACTTCAGTCTTCACACATTATACACTTCATGTCAAAATTTTGCCGTTAGTACTATAACATGAAAAAAGTTTCCGTTTTAGGTATGCATTCAACATTTCTTGCATTTGTCGCATTTCTTGTCATTCTTCACTTACACAGATCGTTGTAGACATGGAACACACATGAAATGCCTGTGTTCCAAATAACGATATATTATTTACCCTATACAACTCCAGGCACCTCACACCCAGATAAACAAGACTTGAGCTGGGAGAACTTTTTCCCCCCGAGTTGAGCTGCGGCAGTGGGGAGGATGGGATAGCAGGCTGCTAGCGCTGATTGACATATTTACAAAAGAAATGATGATAATGGAAAGGAATTTAAGGTGGCCTGGGAGTCTAAGTTTTTTTGTAGGCTTTAGGGATTCTAGTGTTAATGCCCTGCTATGTCTTGCCAGGAATTGTTTCTGCATTTGGGAATGTTCCGGTTGCCTTGGATCTACTTGTTATGATCCTTACCTGTTTACAACTGAAGTTTATTATCTGTGAATATAGTTTTCTCACAAAACAATAATTGCCTAACTATTTATTATTATTCTTTCTTTAGTTTCTTGGTGGATTTACAGGTTTTGACAATTTCTAGAGACAATTGGTAGCTGGCTTAGTGGACGCTTTACTGGTTATTAACAAAAAAAAAACAACTTTTAAACAGTGTTCGTTAGATGCAGATAGCTTTTGGTTATTCCACTTTGTTTTTTTTCAGTCTATCAAGTTTCTTCAAATTTCTTTATGACAGCTAGAATACCTTATATTCAAAATCTGACCATTTCAGTTTCATCCTTTGTATTCCCAATAGAAAACTTCCCAATCAATGTTTGGAAAGTTAAAATCACCCATGACCTCTACCATTTCTTTGTTGCACATATATCTTACTTGATTAAATACTAACATATCTAAATTTAGTGGCACATAACAGGCTCACTTCCTTTCTTCCTTACTAGCTTAACTCACAGTGATTCTGATGTGTACCTCTTCCATCTTGAAGATATAGGCCTGAATATTATTTTTTGCATATAGTATATGATATAACATGTATAAATGTCTGGTATTATTATTAAAAGAATAAAATATAAAAATATTGCAGAAGACAGCAATGACTTAAAGACTGGTATAATGAGTTTTTTGTTAAACATATATATAGGCTCTTTCTTCTGTACCCCTTTAAAAAACACACATAAAAAATGTCCATAATAATTGTTATAGTCTAGACTTCAACCATGTAAAGTCAACAGCGGTATTAAGAACTTTAAGGTTCAAGCACTCTTCTAGTTTTCTGGAAACCCCAAGAACTCCTTATCGCTAGTGTTAGAATTTATGAAGCTCAGTTGTTCACAATCACTTTGCAGGAGCATGTACCTATCACGCAGCATAACCTGCCCAAAGCCAACAGGGGACAAAGCACATTTGGACCAATGCTCCCTGAAGTTACATCGCCAGTCTAGTCCCATCTCTATTTGTAATGCCACAAAGCCCTTCATCTCGTCTTTTGTTGTGGGATTTGAAAAACGAGAATGTGGTGTAAGTGCAGCCTGCGATTCAAAAAATTGCTCTGCATACCTGTTTGTCTCGTCTGACAGTAGCTGAAAGGCGGCCTCAGGAAAGAACAGCCTGAAGTAGTCCAGCAACTTGTAATCTGTCGAGTGCAACAGCAAACCATGCTGTCTTGTGAAGTCTGGTAGCCAGTTTGGCTCACACGGATCAATGTCTGGGTATTCCTCCGACACGAACCTTGCCATAGGTTCCTCACTTTCTTGCTCAATCTCCTGATCACTGTCAACAAAATCAGATTCTGAAAAATTAGAGTCCGACACAGTGATAATGCGCAGAACATCGTCTGCTGAGTATTTTGTTTTCTGCACTCAGTTTGCTCCCTCGTGAGGTGTTGATGCCATCTTGCCTTTGTTTACATTTGCTTACATTTCGTAACTCATGCACACGCAAGGATTAGATGCCTAGTCAATGAGTCTAACATTCCTCCAAGCAGAGAGGGAATACCTATAACATAATGGTGAGTTTTGTCGCCATTAACAGCTGATTGTCACCCTCTAGCCCTGGATGTTGGCTTTTGTCAGGTAATACACATCACGGTTTGTGACACAATATTCGCTCCATAAGACGTACAGACATTTCCACCCTTCTTTTGGGGAAAAAAAGTGCGTGTTATGGAGCGAAAAATATGGTAAATTGGTATCAACATTCTGAAAAATACTTTTGTCAATCGGATATTTGAACGTTAGGTTTATTTGACTGTATGATAAAACACATTATCATACCATCAAATACACTTAATTCTACTAAGGGTCATGGCCCACAGTCTGACTCTGTCTGTGCTTCAACAAGCACAAGGTAGAAGCCAGCCATGGAAGGAGACAAGAGTCCATTTAAATTACAAACCAATGTGAACATTTTTGAAATATGGATTGGAAACCTAAGTACAAAGAAAAAATCTAAATAGGGATGTTTAGAAAGATTAGACTCCACATAGACATTGATTAGGCATGAGATTTGAACCCACGCCAGTGGATCTGTGATGTTGAAGCACTAGCCACTGCCTTTCACTAATCAAGATTAGAAAATTGTTATTAACATTATAATTTTTATTAAAAAATAAGTCTTAATTGCTTGTTAGATTAATTGGTGACTTTAAACTTGCAATGTGTAAGTGACTGTGTATATGTCTTGCAATGGATGAATTTTTTTGATTTTGGATTATAGCAACTATAAATAATACAAAAGCAAGAAAAACATTTGAATGCTTCTGATTCAATCCCTTTTACTGAAGTCTTTGACTTGTGTCTTTTTTCTGTTTGTTAAAATGCTACTTTAATCTTCAGTGTGGTGCCAGATATTCTAATCTATATATATATATAAAATCCCTATATGCGTCCAGGTGTCCGTGTGTGGGTGTCTTCTGATGAAGTGTGCATGCGCGGGGCACGGTGAGTGCGTGATATTACTGTCAGAGAAAATTAGAGGCATTTTACGGAAATACAAACCAGTATTACTGCGAGAGGAAATTAAAGGTACACAATACAGTGACGCATATTACAGCCACATACAAGCCAGTATTACTGTCAGAGGAGATTAAAGGCATATTACCGACGCGCACGCCTGTATTACCGGCAGAGAAAATTAAAGGTATATTACGGACATACAAGCCAGCGGACGTACAAGACGGTATCTTTCAATAAGGGCGCGCACAGGCATCCTTCAATAAGGGCGCGCCAAGCTCAATTGAGGTCGCCCTTTTGAAGCTCGCCATTTTGTGTGCGCCCTTATTGAATAAAGCCATACAAGACAGTATTACTGTCACAGAAAATTAAAGACACACAATGCACGGTGGCAGCCCACGAAGTACGGTCAGCTCAGCAAGTAAACATCAACAAAAGAAAGGCTGAAAGAAAGAAAAATACGACCAACAAAAAGAATGAGGTCAAAGTCCCTTGCCATTTAATATAGACTGGTCCTACTAATGTTTATGCACTACTGTTCTAGCGCCCGTTATTGTAACGGGCTAAATGACTAGTTAGCTATATTTTATACCATGTAAGTCTGAACTTGAATAGGCAACAAATTGCTCCAGTGTTAAACACAAAAAGAAGGTTATGCTTTGTTTAGAAAGGCTTCTTAACCTCAAACTCCTAATCTTTATTCTATCCAGACCCTTGACATGCTGGTTTTACAATTCTATCTACTACAATCAATTCTAGGTTTCTGAATATTCAATGAGATTAACTTGATTGATGTCATCATATATACACCTGTATGCTGCCACCAAATCATAGATATGTGTATTTCAATACAAAGTGTAGAATGGCATTAATAATATAATGGAATTTAAAAAAAAATGTTGTGAATATCTTTTTTTAAATTATATAAAACTATATAAAAAATATTTTCTTCAACATCAACCTTTAGCTTTGACAATCTTTTTACAATCTGTTGATGTACCTCTATCACATAAGGATTTAACTTACTTCTACTTCTGATGTGGCAGTACTTCTTAGAGCCAAAAAAATACAATTCTAATAATTTTCAGGCATTTATTTGAAAAGATTTTTTCAACCTACAATACACAACTTACTGAGAGGCATTTTGACTAGTCTTCCATTTTTACAGCACAACTACTCATTAAAATAATAGGAGATGTCATGTCAATGATGAGTTTGTATACTTGCACTCAATCAAAGTTCAAGATACTATATTATTCGAAAACTTTACTTTCTGAAACTGTATGGGATATAAAAAAATGTTGCAAAACTCTTGACATTCCTTCTCCATCTATCAATGGCTGTGAAAATTACTGTATAATACACAAATAACTCTGCCATGAAGCAAAGTTGGCACCAGGACTGATGCAGCAGAGGAGCATTTAACTTTTGATTGGTGATGCATGATCGCAATACAAATAAGGCACCTACATGAGTTTTAATTATTACCAAATATGCCTAAGAGTGTATATGCAACATACTACAGGAAACATAGCTTTTTGCTTTTCATTTGCTTATTCAGTATTTGTTGCGTTTTCATTTATAACTTTATTCTCTCCTTTGAATACATGTCTAACTACCACTAACACTACCAAATACTTTCCAACATAATGTTTTTTGAGTTGCTTTCTCTGTCCTTTTTTTTCCAATGTTGGGCGAAACTTGATTGTACCGTAGGTGGTGTGATACTTAAGAGACTGCTGCAGAAAGAACACTACTTCATAACAAATGACACCTTAAATTCATATGCTAAATATTAGAGGAATAGTTGCTCTACTTCAGGTTATTCTTCTTGGTTTGCCACTAAGTTTGTACAATCACATTAAAAATCCAAAAGGAGGAAACAAACAATGATCCAAATGTACAGAATGTCAACAGTAAAATCAAGAGTTTGTCTAAAGCAGGGTAACAGAAAAGAACCACTTGAGCCACAGTCGCAGGTGGTATAAAGCAAATGAAAAGTACTTTTTACTAAACATAAACAGTATAGATAATGTGCAGATCAGAATTCTGCTACTTTTATATTCATAATTTATACTACTTGTACACTCCAGCTGTTATCTTAACAGAGATGGAAAATAATCAGGACTAAAATTTAATTAGATAGCTCACTGAGTTGGAGGGAAATGTTTGGAATAACTAAAATAAAATACAGTGGTGTGAAAAACTATTTGCCCCCTTCCTGATTTCTTATTCTTTTGCATGTTTGTCACACAAAATGTTTCTGATCATCAAACACATTTAACCATTAGTCAAATATAACACAAGTAAACACAAAATGTAGTTTTTAAATGATGGTTTTTATTATTTAGGGAGAAAAAAAATCCAAACCTACATGGCCCTGTGTGAAAAAGTAATTGCCCCCTTGATAAAAAATAACCTAACTGTGGTGTATCACACCTGAGTTCATTTTCCGTAGCCACCCCCAGGCCTGATTACTGCCACACCTGTTTCAATCAAGAAATCACTTAAATAGGAGCTGCCTGACACAGAGAAGTAGACCAAAAGCACCTCAAAAGCTAGACATCATGCCAAGATCCAAAGAAATTCAGGAACAAATGAGAACAGAAGTAATTGAGATCTATCAGTCTGGTAAAGGTTATAAAGCCATTTCTAAAGCTTTGGGACTCCAGCGAACCACAGTGAGAGCCATTATCCACAAATGGCAAAAACATGGAACAGTGGTGAACCTTCCCAGGAGTGGCCGGCCGACCAAAATTACCCCAAGAGCGCAGAGACGACTCATCCGAGAGGTCACAAAAGACCCCAGGACAACGTCTAAAGAACTGCAGGCCTCACTTGCCTCAATTAAGGTCAGTGTTCACGACTCCACCATAAGAAAGAGACTGGGCAAAAACGGCCTGCATGGCAGATTTCCAAGACGCAAACCACTGTTAAGCAAAAAGAACATTAGGGCTCGTCTCAATTTTGCTAAGAAACATCTCAATGATTGCCAAGACTTTTGGGAAAATACCTTGTGGACTGATGAGTCAAAAGTTGAACTTTTTGGAAGGCAAATGTCCCGTTACATCTGGCGTAAAAGGAACACAGCATTTCAGAAAAAGAACATCATACCAACAGTAAAATATGGTGGTGGTAGTGTGATGGTCTGGGGTTGTTTTGCTGCTTCAGGACCTGGAAGGCTTGCTGTGATAGATGGAACCATGAATTCTACTGTCTACCAAAAAATCCTGAAGGAGAATGTCCGGCCATCTGTTCGTCAACTCAAGCTGAAGCGATCTTGGGTGCTGCAACAGGACAATGACCCAAAACACACCAGTAAATCCACCTCTGAATGGCTGAAGAAAAACAAAATGAAGACTTTGGAGTGGCCTAGTCAAAGTCCTGACCTGAATCCAATTGAGATGCTATGGCATGACCTTAAAAAGGCGGTTCATGCTAGAAAACCCTCAAATAAAGCTGAATTACAACAATTTGGCAAAGATGAGTGGGCCAAAATTCCTCCAGAGCGCTGTAAAAGACTCATTGCAAGTTATCGCAAACGCTTGATTGCAGTTATTGCTGCTAAGGGTGGCCCAACCAGTTATTAGGTTCAGGGGGCAATTACTTTTTCACACAGGGCCATGTAGGTTTGGATTTTTTTTTCTCCCTAAATAATAAAAACCACCATTTACAAACTGCATTTTGTGTTTACTTGTGTTATATTTGACTAATGGTTAAATGTGTTTGATGATCAGAAACATTTTGTGTGACAAACATGCAAAAGAATAAGAAATCAGGAAGGGGGCAAATAGTTTTTCACACCACTGTAGCTGCAAATAAAAAACAAAGAAGTCCTACATGTGTGAATGATCATGCTGGAAATACTTCATATGTGTTAAAAGTGTTCAGTCTGTCTAAAAGCAAACATACATAATTTTAGATCACTAGTAGCCAAAATGGAGAGCAGAAAACAAATCAAAAACAATAATTTCCACTACATTATTGGGATGTTATTTATGTAATTTGTGTATCCTAAATAGTTTTTTTAAATTGTTCACTTGACAAGTGTGGCAGAAAATATCTTCGAATTAAATGACTACAGATCCCTCTTTATACATACTAGAAAAATATGAGTGTCATGTTTCACCAACATATTTTCCAGTTTTTGGGGAGCCTGGGCTTTTTATTAGTCTTCAGTCTCTTTGAAACAAATCACACATACTGGTGGGCTATTTCTGAAGAATAAGTTAACTAAAAAGATTACAATATGCAAGCTTTCAAGGCAGCTCAGGGCCCTTCTTCAGTCAATGTAATCTCCCTTGAAGAAGGGGGCCGAGTTGCCTCGAAAGCTTGCATATTGTAATCTATTTAATTAGCTAATTAAAGGTGTCATTTTGCATGACTTCTCATAGCATTAATGATGGCTAACAGTACAACATTCTACTACTGAAGATCAAGTTGAAAGAATATGCAATTCCTGAATGTTGAAGTCTACATGAATTAAATAATAATTTGAAGGAAACAAACAATTATGATATAGGACATTTCATTAGTGTGGTCCCTATCATAATACACTCAATAGTTTGCTGAACTTTGCAATAATGACAAAAGAAGAAAGTTTGGAGAGTCCCATTTAATGGACAAAAACTTGGGGTAAAAAACAACAAATGTAAAGTGGGTCTTCTATTGCAATTATGGAGTTTCCTCAGGAGAATGACCTGCCTTAACCTTAACTATCCTGCTCCCCTAATCCTCAACGCAACCTCCCCCCTGTATCTCAGATCCATGAAAGTAGCTTTTCCATGTGCCTCACAGGTTGTCAGATTGTCTGTAGCTGCCTGAGAATAAAGTTTTATAGGACTGCTGACAGTTAAATACAAGGCACTTAAAGATTTAAATCTTGAGAGGTAGCGAGAGGTTTCCTCTACTCTGAGGAAAGCAACACAAAGGATGCAGTTTTTACTTTTATTATGAGTACTTGTGTCCTAATTTTTTCTCTCTAATAATTGAATTTTATGAAAACACATGTATAAATATTATCAGTGTTCTCCAGTTTTCTAGTGGCTTTTAATTCCACTTGCAATGGTTTTATCCTATTTTTTGTGTGTGGCCACATTTCACCTACACATTCATTGCTCAACCACCTACAAGTCATTTTCAGGACTAAAAAATGTTACAGTTGCAGGAAGCTGGAGCCTTAATCAAAAGTACTGTACACAAAATAAGAGTGGCAGTTCATCACAGGACCCTCCTTAACACATACCTACACTTACACTGTATACAAGGTATGGATTTTTATTTTTAATTAGAAGATTTTTATCAATGTGCAGGTTAGATTGACTGATGGCTCTGTAATTCACCTGACGGTGGGTGTTGGTGTGTGTGCTAATGAGTCCTGGGTAGACTAGAATTCCCCATGCAGGTTGGGTTGATGCTACCTGAACAAGTCTCGGTGTATTTCCTTTTGCTACTGTAACCAGTTTAAATGAATGGTGCAAAATTAGAGATCCTGCAGATACGTAGATCTACAATGAGAATTCAGGGTATCTCCCTACATATTCACATTATCAACGAATACACTATTACACAAATAAAAAGCTATATTTATCAGAATTAAATAACTGAATGGTTAGGTGCTCTATGAATAAGCATTGGAAATGGTTACTATTAATCATTCTTAGTTATCAAAAGACATGTACTCACATACTGTATGTGCTATATCATTAATCATACTTAAAATTACCAAAATGCTTTTATACATATGATGATGCTTTTACAATGTTATATTTTTAAGGTTTTAAATATGTTTTACTAAAAACAAAAAAAATTAAATTTCAGATTTTTTTAATAACTATTACATATCTCGCAAGTTAATATAACGAGCAAAATTATATCAAAACTGAACAGAAAAAGAGGAAAGCCTAAGAGAAGGTTTATGGATGCGGTGAGAGAGGACATGCAGGTGGTGGGTGTAAGAGAGCAAGATGCAGAGGACAGAAAGATATGGAAGAAGATGATCCGCTGTGGCAACCCCTAACGGGAGTAGCTGAAAGAAGAAGAAGATAAACAGAGGCACCAGTTTTATTTAAACAATCTATTACCAGTAGATTTCTAAACTCTATCTCAAAACTGAGAAACATCTGCTCAACTTCAATTACGAATTAGTTTACTGTTTAAAATATACCCTGATGTTACTCCAACATGTATGTTTTTCTCCTTTATTTGTCTGACAGCTCCTCCGACAAATAGTGAAATGTTGGCAAAGCTGCAGGCAGCAGTAGCTTCTGTGTGCGTTTAGGAGTGCTAAACACTCAGTAGCACTCCTAAAAGTAGCTTGAATGAATCTTACTCAAACTAGCTCATTTCCCTTGATGTCGTAGTGGGTAAATTACATCATCCTTTTGGTCATAAAGGAAAAACATGTAAGAAACTTATCTAGAATTTAGTGGTAGAAGAAACAAGGTTTGTTGACATGTTATGTACAGTATATAGTAAATATTCTTGAACTCAGCAACAATCTCACTCTTACATTACCTTCATATTGCTATGATTTAATATCTCTCATATGTAATTATAAATGTAATATTACTAGTTTATGAATGAGTCATTTTTGCAGGAATATTTATTAACCAAAAATGTGATAAATAAAAACAAAAGTGCCCCAACTTTCAAAATAGTTAACTAAGTCCCTGAACATATCTGATTGTTAATGTAATGCGTACATTTTCTTACTTATTTTTTTTGTTTGTTTTCATGGTAGAATGTATGTCTGTCTGCACAGGTTTTTCCCTTATAGTCTACTTTCAGCTTGCATTGCAAAGACACATATATTAATTTAATCAATATTTTTAATTTGGCCTGCTATGAGTGATTAATGACATTTGTGCATACATGTGTTTAAGTTTGCCAAGCAATAGTCTTGCACCAGGGTTAATTCCTTTTATGCACCCATAACTTGCCAAAAGAGGATAAATGTGCATATACAGTTTAATAAACTTACTTTAACAAAAGCTTCCAGTTTGGTCTTTCCAACTGTAATTGCTTACACTTTTAACACATATGTAATTTTCTTAACATGTGTTAAGAAAATTGTCCCCATCAGCAACACAGATGACAGCCTAGAGGTGCAAGGCATGGATGTCTTAAGACATGCCTATATTTTTCAGAGCAGTAACAGTAAGTCCCACTTTCTAAAGCAAAGGCATTAGTCTTCAGTAGGCATTATTTTATATTTTCTATATATGCACCACAAATTGCCTGTTATCCTGAGCTTCTGCTGTACATTTTCCTCTTTCAGTCTCTTCAGTTGTGTCTTTTTCCTGTCATATTCAGCCTGTCCCAGTGGTGTATTCTAGCTCATTAAGATTAAGTTCAGCAATGGGGCTAGGCGTTTCCTCATTGTCATATACAGCCAAATTAAAATTACAGCTTGTTTTTAAGAATTCTTATAAAAATGTAATTTTGACAGATAAAGCTACAGCTCAATTGCTACTATCAAAGTATAATTGCCACTGCTACCTACCAGTGACCACACTGCTAGGGTGCTGGAAGGGTGAAAGGTTACAGATTTCTTTAAAAATGGTATAGCCTTAGAAAAAGAAAAGATACTTTCAAGAAACTGACCCATGCACGCCCTCAATATAAGAATCAACATTCAGGAACATTGTTTGCACCAAAGTGGATGTATTTGATATGTTTTTAAGGCTTTTATTTAAAGTTTCTTCTTTTGCTGGAGTAGTAGTGTTTTTATATAACTTTATAAATAATGCCTGACCTAATAATACAAGTTTCCTGAATCAAAGGAATATATGGTATTATTGTGCAAAAAACTACAAATTTCTGTACACTGCTGCTTTTATTTTTAACAGAAAATGTGTTTGTTTTACAGCTTCATTGATGATTGAAATCCTCCAAAAACATTTCTGTCTGATTAACCTTACAAATAACCAAAGCATGACTTACTTTAAAAGTAATTATTAATTCAATTAACGGTAGGACAAACTTAGAAGTGATATCTCAGCTAATGAATATTAATACATTTTATTTTTAGTGTTAGTCACATTCTGTTTTCCAATTCTTCAGTACTGCTCAATTAAAAAAACATTTAGTAGATAGAGTGCTTCATTAAAAAATGTAACTTAGTAATTTCCAATTGCACAAGAGGTGTGACTGTGATGTCTACAAATAAATGGCCTAACGACTTTTTCTTTAAAAAAGAACAAAACCCACTTTTTAATGAATATACAAAAAAAGAAATGTATACAAAACTTCAGCCCATCCACCTTCTCATGTAAAATAACTGCATCAATAAACAAACAAAAAAAAAGTAGAAGCTTGTCATGCATTATTCAGCAGGCATTCCATTCTTCCATCCAGTATATTATATTCTATTATAATAGTAAAGTGACTGTAGTCTTTAGAGTTTGCGGTAGCTACCTATTGTTGGAGCTCAGATGAAATGATGACAAAGAAAGAAAATTCTTTACTTACAGACTTATTGTTGCCAACAAGCTGCATCTAGACAAAGAAAAATAAGGTTCTAGCAGAGAATGCCAACTGCCACTTCTTCCAGGGTCCCGTTAGCTTGTGACCACGATGCCCCAATCCATCTTCAACTCAGTTAACCAAACCATTCAAAAACTCCCACTTCCTTCTTCAGTACCATGTCTGTTGGTTTTTTTTTTCCTTAATTTTTAAAATTTTTCTTCTTTTTTAATATTCACACTCAACTCATGAAGATAAAAATGACCCACACTCCCTCTTTCGACACAGGCACACATCCTCCTTGCGCCTGTCCAGCTCTTTTTTTTATTTCATTTTTTCTTTTCTGCTTTTCTTTTCTTTATTACCAACTAACCAATCCCAAGCATAACTGCCTTGAGGAACAGAAATTAGTCTACTAATAAACATTTTCCCCTGTTTTAACAGTAAATCAATTGATTTTGAGCTGATGCAAATACAAATAAAAGAAATGATTTATCTACATGTGAAATAAATCATATTTGAACAAACACTTGTGTTTTTTGATAACAAATACTCAATAATCTTTAGGGTACTACATAAATAAATCTAAAAAATATATGTAACTCAATTTAACGTTTATATGCCTTGTATTTGTTTTGAATTAAACAAGAATATAACCATAATTTCTCAGTGAAGTAAAAAATACAATTCTGAATGAATTTTAAAATAATAAAATATAATCACTTGATACTCATTTTTCCTTGGCAGATGTACATTAAGTTTAATGTATAATAATGCATGGTTTGTGTTTTCCAACAATAAAGTTTACCAAGGCATTTTTACAAAAGGATTCCATCTGTATACTGTATGTATTTGTGATTAAGCTCATAAAGTTTTATAGAACATATGTCTTCTTGTTGCCCATCCATGTTATACTTCTAATCCTGTGCAAGTGTTCTGTAATGGCACACAGCAAAGAGAATGATATAAAATACAGTGAGTGTAGTGAAAGTGTTGCACTGTCTTATTTTGGGCAGGCTCCATAAAGATACTGAATATTTGTCCAGTTTATTTATTTATTTATTTTTTGGTAATTTTTGGCAGGGATACGTAAGAAAAATTCAAATATCTCCTATATTTACTAAACAAAAATATGAGCTACATTGCACATGATTAAATTCTAAATAAGTGACCTTCCCTTATGTTAATTATGCAGTCACCATGTTCATTGCTGTTTTTTTCTGCTTGATTGGCTGCTGAGTAAGGAACTGACATTAGCATGTACTTGACACTGAAAATCATGCATCCATATCAACTTCACCATTCCAAGTGGGAATAATTATTCAACAACAGAATTAGTAGCAGCAAAAAAAAAATGTGAAAACATTTAACCTTATGTATTTTTATATTTTACATGCTACAGTATGGAATTAATACCTTTTTCAAATTGTACTATCTAGTTGTACTAAAAAAAGAACAACTGCTGTTACAATTGTGGGACATATTGGTTGCTCAGCTATACAGGTCAGCACAATATGTAAAGGGGGATGGGGTGATTAATATACGACTGCAGTTGTTTGAGAATCTGTCCAAGCAGCATTCATGTTAAATGATTTGCTTGTAGGATCTGAAACAGACAGCAGGACTTCACCTATTATGCACAAAAGAACACTGCTCTCTAGTGGCATTTAGCAATATTATCATCATTTCACCTAGTTTTGAACATATAAAGCATTTCAAATATGTCCAGATAAGCTCAGATAATTGTGATATTAATAGTGGTAGTAATTGGCTCTTTATTTATAGGGAGGGAAATAAATATTGCTTTGGAAATGAGTTTTGTTGAGGTTTCCTTTTTCTTTTGCTATCAAATTGGATTAGTCTAAATTTAAAATTGTTCAATTGTAATGCCAATAATGTGCAGTATTTGCCAATAATTATAACAATATAGACTTTGCATGTATATCACACATATGATGTACACATATGTATCATCACATGGGCAATTTATAAATTAAATAATAAGTAAGTGGGCAACATTACTTTAATCAGTTTTTCTTATAGTGAGAGTTCAGAAGCAACAGAGAAACATAGCAGTTCTGCCATGTATTTTACTAGAGCATGCATTTTTTATTTTGTCAAATTTAAGGAGAATATTCTTGTTCCTAAATTTGTAGTGTTGTGGAAAAAACTTTCATTAATAACTAGTTTAAATTACAGCTTCATATGCGCTTGTCTCAAACATTCTCATAAGCATCTATTAGTAGATAAACACTTGTTTTCAATAAAACACATTTTGCATTTTTTCCTTACACTCACTGTAATTCCCTAGTTCACAAAATAATTTGTGACTTCAAATATTAACAAATAAGACTTTACCATCACAAATCAGCAAGACATGAATTTGATTAATATTGCACTTCAAAAACCAAACAATGAAGACAAAACACAAAGAGCAAAAGAAGGTTTCCTCTATGAAAGCACAAAAATATTTACAAGGAGAAAAGTGTATATACAAAAACAATTGCATCACAAAGCCGATATCCTGAAAATTTTATGTATAGACAATTCCTACTTTTATCACACTCACTCAGCAGTTGGACTCCTTCCTTACTTCTGTGGTCTAATAAAGATTCCTACTGGCTGGAAACTCATTTTATATGGGCTTGCAGATTTGCCAGCCAATTTGGTGTTGCGTCTACCTCCGTCATTCCATTGTGGCAGATATGGACATGCACACACTGCACTATACAACACACCTGTGGGAGTCCTCTATTAATATTCTCTCTTCCTTGCATGTAGGCTAATGGTGACATTGTGCTTGGGCACACCTACACCTTCCAACACTATTGTAAGTATACTACAGTCTTTCTTTTGGCTGTAGGATCCCTTTTACTCTCAATTTGGTTGACTCTTACTAAATACACTCTGCTTCTGTTTCTGACAGTGGTGGACGACTGCAGGGATAGCAGAGGTTAAAAACTCCAGGCAACAAGAGGGTCTGTGCAGGCCTCCAGTAGACCCCATGTGTGTCTCAGTGGGAACCCACTGTAGCAGTAATAATATATTTGTGGCTGCACTTCTGCACATTTAAAAATTTTTAAGAATGTGCCTTTCTGTTTTTACTGTTCTTTTAAATAGTTATACTAATTCCAAATATTGTTTTCTTAACAAACTGTTGCGCCTGCGGTGTACTTTACCACAAATGTATACAGCCGATGAATAATTTTATAGAAATGTTTTGCCAATCAAAAGGAAAATAGAGCATATGCACCATAAAATTTTACTGTTAACTGCACCTAACAAACATTGAGGGAGCAATGTTAATAATGCTATTAATGACAGTAATAAAAAGATTTTGTTATGCTTGTAAGTATCTATATAATTCCTAATTAGTCACATTGCATGTTTTTATGTTTCTTGGTCGGTCCGGCAATGTGCTGTATCAGTGCATGCTCCCAACCTTGGAATACACTTCATGAGTTACAGTAGCCATGTGTAATTTCAAATATGTGAACCAACTGGCCGCAGCCTTAATTCACAAAAAAGTTCTTAATGAAATATAAATCTTAATAATTAAAAATAAAACTGGTTTAATTACTTGAACACTTGCAAAGATGTAGCCACTAAACTGTAAAATTGTCAGTGTTTTAGCCAGTAGATGAGACACCCATTATCTGTAGTGTTTTATTGTGTGAAACGATATATACGCCCAGGCATCTATATCTCTGTTTTTGTTATGCTCATTACACCACCAATAAAAACATGTGGTAATCAAAAAGAATGCATTTTAATTTTGTAATTAACTATCTTACTGTGGTATAGCGGGTCTGCGGCTCAAAAAAAAAATGGCTGTTTTAATAAAATAATATAATAATATAATAATAGCCAGGTCTTTCTCCGTGGGAGCACTCATGCAGCTGCAAGGAGTTGGTGAGGTAATTGGGGCTAGATGCACCTGCACGTGAAGGTACAGTCTTTCTTTGCTTCATCGGCTTCCTGCGGCATGTGATTGAAACACTGCGGCCATGGAGCCTTAAAAACGAGCCAGTGCAAGACAAAAGAAGAAAGAAAAACAAAAGAGAGCAGAGGTTAAAGTACAGAGAGAAAAGCAGGAATGGGAGTGAGCCAGTGCTTAGAAAGAAGCAGGTAGAGAGAAATGGTGCCCCAGGAAGTAGCATGTGGCCAGCTCTCAGCAGGGGCCACAGGGATCACTCATTTTGAGCAACCAGGGAGCAGGAGTGATCGTTATGCTTAGCAGTATGGCTCATGCTGGTGATTGGTAGTGGTGGAAGGATGGTGAACTTTTGCCGGGTGGAGCCTGGAAAGGCAGTGGTGGGCCTGGGAGTATGGTCTGGTGGCTCCCTGTGGAACAGTCGGTGGGGACATGGGCCAGTTCTGAAGTATGTCTCTGCCTGTTGGTTGCTGCGAGGTCCGAGTAGGATAAGTGGGTATGGTGTCGGCTTTTAAAGGTAAGCACAAGGGATTGAGAACTTTAACACTAGAATCCCTGAAGCATACGAAAAAACTTGTAATACCAGGCCACCTTAAATTCCTTTGCACTTCTCCATTAGTGTCTTTTGTTTTATAAATGTATTGATCAGCACAAGCAGCAAGCAGACTGCTGTCCCATTCCCCCCAATCGACAGAGCTCAACTCAGGCAAAAAGCTATAACCTATACAACTCCAGGCACCTCACACCGAGATAAACAAGGCTTGAGCTGGGAGAGCTTTTTGCCCAAGTTGAGTTTTCTCGTAGGCTTCAGGGATTCTAGTGCCTGAATTTTAACCTCGTTTTAATGGATTTATTTATTGGATCATTTTAACCTTCACTAACAGTTGGACATTTTTATGGATTATGTATTTATTAACTTTTGAGCACTGCACTTTTTGAACACTAGTTTTTGTTGAGTTTTTAATAACACCACTTACACTTTTCACCATCCCTTTGCTTGGTGTGTTTTGTCCTCATCTACCACACTTATCTTGGTTACGGTACTGTCTGTGTTGGGTTCAACAGTTTCCCATTATAGAAGAGGGAGCAAGGAGTCAACCTGCACCGTCACACTTACCTTAACTAATAATTATGGTAAAGTCTTGGTGACCATACTTATAAACATTCTTCTCCACTTGTACGAGAACATTGAAGAGAAAAAATGTTTGTTGGGATATGGTGCTATCGCTTACAGCAAAAGATGACTACAACATTTTCTTTTGAAGAAGTCAAAGATTCTTTTCAACTCTGTAAATCTAATTTCTTGTGAGCTCTTTAATCAGACTATACATCACAAGGACCAAGAAAGTTCCCAGAAACACACAGCAGTTCACTTTACTGCCTTTTCCTTAAACTGGAATTAAATTTTCTCCATTAAACATTTTTTCAGTGCATTTTAAAATTGAAACGTTATTCTTCCAAGTAAAACTTGAAATTGTTTTTTATAATAAAGGCAAGGTTGACTGCAATATAATACCGAAGTAAAATGAACTAATATGTAATTGTTGCAGACTGGGCAGTGTCAAAAAATTCATTGTGTTCTTGCTTTCTTATTACATGAGATGGCCTAACTGCCCTTAAAGACACTTACAATATTTACATATTATTTGTTCACAGATATGTCTAACGTAAGTAACAAAATTCTTGTTGAAGTCCGTAACCTATGTGATTAAAAGCATTTAAACTGAAAGACATTACATTACTTTGTTACTGGGAAATGTAATTAGACTATAGTAATGCAGTTTTTACTACTGTGTTAAACCCAGCACTAATTAAAATGCATTACTGTAATTTAGGAGACTGAAACAAACATATACAGGCAGAATCCTATTGTAATGAAATTCATGGCAGCATAAAAATATTTCTGTGATGGAAATTCCCATATAACAAATACAGGGAAAATACATATACTATTGTGATCGGGGTCACAGGAGATTCACAATCTTGAACAGCAGCTGCACAAGGACAGCTCAGTAGCTGCTCTACTGCTTCTGGTAAACAGTAAACCAAGGGCAAAGTAATTGGTTGTCCTCTGCAAGATCAGGCTTACCACATAATGTGCTTGTCGCACAATGTTTAGAACATTTAACACTGGGCATTGACCTGCTCTTCCTCACACTCTCGTGGTCTGCCATAGCAGTGATTCCGAGCTGCTGGTGTTCTTTAGATTTGAAGATCTGTACCTGGCTTCATTTTACAATAATAAAGCACCTGTATTTTCCTTGGAAACTTGGACTCACCTTTCTGTCTCTCGTGCAACTAACTCTGTGACCCAAGCTTGACAATTCTTCCTTGTGTAAAAAAAAAAACAGTTCTTAAACTGAATGAGATGTTAGATGCATGTTTTTTTTTTTTGTTTTTTTGAATAGAAATACAAAAACGCTTCTATTTTTTTTTTATTCAGGTCCTAATGTCCGATCTTTAATTTTGTCTTCTATTTTTACCGATCCTTCAAAATGTTGACAGTGTTGCAGGTGCGATTCCAAATGCTTTAGCCATGTTATTTTTCTTCATTCTGCAATCAGCTTTCTCCAGATTTGCTCATTATTTTTCAGTGTTAATTGAAACTTTTTTTTTCATCGCAAAGAAAACTTTTAGAAGCACTATGAAACTCAAACAGTGCAGTATCTGCACACAAACTACCCAGGTGGACACTCAGTGGAGCACTGACTCAGAATTCGGCTATAACTGTATGATGTCATACTTACACTCTTGCCGAGATTGGCCAAGACTGGAAATAACGCAATACACTGTCACTTTTCTTTGAGTCAAACCAGATTAGTTAAACATGATGTTGTATGAATGTTTATCTGGGCCAACAAAAAGTATTTGTTATTATGACAATTTAGTTTAGTTAGTTTTCGGTATAATAGGATTTGTCCTGTATACATTATAAGTCTTTTAGCAACATGAAATTCTACAGTGTTTTTTAAATGAAAGAGTGCATTGCTTTTTTGGTTAATATGTGATTTGGTATTTAGGCCTGAGTCTGAAATAATGTCTAGATTGTTTACTTCTGGCTTGATTTATAAACTAGATGATGACGTTTATTTCCAACACTATCACTTTATTATTGCTGCCAACTGTGAAATTTACATTAATGAAATTAATATTCATTTATTCTAATAATCTATATATATAAAATCCCTATGTGCGTCCAGGTGTCCGTGTGTGGGTGTCTTCTGATGAAGTGTGCATGCACGGGGCACGGTGCGATATTACTGTCAGAGAAAGTTAGAGGCGTTTTACGGAAATACAAACCAGTATTACTGCAAGAGGAAATTAAAGGTACACAATACAGTGACGCATATTACAGCCACATACAAGCCAGTATTACTGTCAGAGGAGATTAAAGGCATATTACCGACGCGCATGCCTGTATTACCGCCAGAGAAAATTAAAGGTATATTACGGACGTACAAGCCAGCGGACGTACAAGACGGTATCCTTCAATAAGGGTGCGCACAAAAAGACGAGCCTCAAAAGGGCGACCTCAATTGGGCGCAGCGAATAAAGGCGCGCTCAATTGAGGTCACCTTTTTGAAGCTCGCCTTTTTGTGCGCGCCCTTATTGAATACAGCCGTACAAGACAGTATCACTGTCACAGAAAATTAAAGACACACAATACATGGCGGCAGCCCACGAAGAACGGTCAGCTCAGCAAGTAAACATCAACAAAAGAAAGGCTGAAAGAAAGAAAAATACGACCAACAAAAAGAATGAGGTCAGAGTCCCTTGCCATTTAATATAGACTGTTCCTACTAATGTTTATGCACTACTGTTCTAGCGCCCGTTATTATAATGGGCTAAATGACTAGTAATAATAATAATTCATTACATTTATATAGCGCTTTTCTCAGTACTCAAAGTGCTATCCACACAGGGAGGAACCGGGAAGCGAACCCACAATCTTCCACAGTCTCCTTACTGCAAAGCAGCGGCACTACCACTGTGCCATAGGTGGCGCAGTGCAATGAATTGCATCCAAAGGCTTAAGAGAATCAGGGTCATTTGGTGATATAGATAAATAAAACTGTATGTCGCCTAAATATCTGTGGTTTTTCACCTGGTATGTCAAAATCATCTGGCCTTAGACTAGCATGTACATAGTGAATAACAAAAATAATTTTTATTATTATATTAAAAAAAGAATATGATATAATTATTGTCTCAAGTATGTATGTTTCCTATGTTCTTTGTCTTTTATATGTTAAGTCCAAAGAAACGGAGCTCCTGTGATGCTGCAATTGTGGGATTGCACCCAGCCTAATTTAAGGAACTGTGGCAAAATTTTGCTTTTCGACTCTTATTGTTTTTGTTTTGGATTTTGTAATTATTTTTGGATTCTTTGGTTTATGAACTTATTGATCTTGTTTAAGGTACTATTCTTTTGAATCTGGACTTACCTTTTAGTTATTTTTGGAATTGCTTAGTTTAGGCAACATTCGCTATCTTTGCATTATCTTTATTTACGGTATATTATAATGAACGTAGTTTGAGTTTAGTGAGCTGGGCTTATCTTAACATGGTGTTTGTGTCAACATTATAGTATGTCACATGTTATTAACAACTTTAACCAAAATATTGTCTGTTCTCTAATTTTATTTAAAGTCCAACTGGTATATGCACGTCGAATTCCGTTAGAATGAAGTGCTTGAGACTCAAAAAAAAAAGTCATTATAATAGAGCTTTCACTATAATGGAATTGGGATGTAGCATGGCCTTTCGGAAAATACAGTTGACAGAGCTGAGAACTTGATGACAACATCTATCTACGTGTACTTCTTGCTAGCATCAATGGAAGTGAGAAGTTCCAACTTTATGTGTAAAATAAATTGCTTTGCAGTGTCCCTTGGTGAAAACTAGTTAAGTAGCATAAACACAAGGGAAACTTAGCAGTCAGTACTTCTGCTGAAAAATGAGGCAAAAAATTAATCCTCAATCTGATCAATGTGCTCAGCAAATTTAGATCATACCAGATGAAACCTGGAAACAAGTGACAGAGTCTAGCTGCAGCTGAAGTCAAATTTGATTAACAATTATCCTGCCACTAGATATGCCCACAATGCCTCTTGTGTGCAGTAACTCTTCTTGAGCTTCACTCTACTGCAGAAGTATGACAACTATTGAGTAAACCAAGTGACATAAATGTACAATCTAATTGGTTGTTCAGCAGAGCTCCCGAATCACAATTTTTGGGCCTCGTACAAAATAAATACACATGTTTTGCTGCTTTTTTCTGAAAAATTACTTTGTTGTAATGAATTTTGCAGATAAAAAGGATTTTGCTGTAGAGAACCCTTAGCTGAGTAACATTGTGTAACCTTCTAAAAAGAATCTGAGAAATGCTGTAAATTCTATTAAATGTTTGTGATGGGAGATAAAAATTTTTTTTCAGTTTATTAAATAAGGCTTATATTATTTAACTTGTGTGTTTTATTTTAGAATTATTTAAATAAGATGCAAATGGTTGTTCTTATTTAATTTATTAACTTAAAAAATTGCACAAAAGAAGAAAGATTATAACCCTAAAATTATTAGGATTCATTTTGTCTCCCAATGAGTAAATAAGAGTTATATTGGCAGCTTTCCAGTTATTAGGCATCTTCTGAAGTTACTAATGGAATATGTTTAGTAAAGCCTTATAAATAACATCTTTCATTTTTTTAGTGTGGCTGGCAAAATCTGATCAGGATCAGGGATTTTGACACATCGAGAGGCTGAAGCATGTCTGACTTTTCTATGTTAAAATGTGTAACTTGAAAGCTTATTTATACTTCTGCCTGTGACAGTTAATTTATTTCTTGTTTTGTTAAGACTTGAGTGAAGTATTTATTTAATTTATTTGCTGCTCATTTTCAATGATTTTTCTTCTGCATCTCTGAAGAATCTCTGCATCTCTTATATATTCTCTTTTACTGTTCCCTCATACCTCATACTGCTGTAAAATGTGTATATTTTCTACATTTTGATTATACATATATTGAACAAGTATTTCCGTAGCATTTAACACTTCTGAATGTGAAATGTGGATTTTTACAATGCTATTTTTGTTATCATCTTCTGTTCCTTCCTCCAAAGTTTTCCTGTGAACTTTCTCCATTCATTAACTCATTAGGAAATTTGCCATGAGTGGCATGGTGGTGCAGTGGTAACGCTGCAACCTTACATCAAGGATACTGGGGGTTATGTTCAGGGTGTGCCCTGCATGGCATTTACTCTCCCAATGTCTGTGTGGGTTTCCTATCACAGTCATGCATGTGTGTGTGTTCACCCTGCAATGGACTAGAACCCTGTCCAGCAATTGTTCCTATGCTTGCCAGGATAGTCTCTCGCTTCCCCACGACTCTACCCTGGATAAGTAGGATAAGAAAATGATGGAAACTTGGCTTTGTCTTATGTTGTTTGCGCCGTTGTTAGCAGGATATCTTTCGTAAACCTTGTCAAACTTTTATTGTGAATCAGTATTTTTAAATACAAACAAGACTGAATTACAAGAAATATAAAGTCTACTACTAAACTAAATACAACTATTATATGAGATGAAGTGGATTTAGAAATGGAAGAACACTTTTTTTTTTTTGCTTGTTCTTTGTTCATTTTAGATCTTTTTGATTAAATGCTTTTATATTTGGTCAGAATTTATTTTTCATCATCATTTCTGTATTTAATGTACATTGAATATAGTGCACAGAACTTACTAAGAATGTTGTGTCTGTTTTTTTACGGTGGCTTTACAGCCTGGCTTATAAGACCGTTACTGTTCATACTAGTAAGATTTCATTTAAAAATGCAGACATTTGTCATTATTTTTGCCTTTCATCCATACTACCTCTGCATTTTTAACCAAAGAGAACAAATAGTTTTGAAAACACTCTTCAATGCTGGATACTCTGAAACACTGCGGCAACATTTTTAAGCATGAAGAGACGAAAACAAAGATTTCTGAAAGTGCAGACTCCATAACGCATTGGTTGGTTCATGCTTATTATGTGGTTCTTCTCTGATTGGATTCTGCTCATTTCAATGTCTCACTCTCTGATTGGTCACCCTTCTTGGAAGATAAACAAATTCCAACATAGCAGGTAAAGAAGAGTTTCTTTCCATGTTGCTGTATGCATTTTATGGATTATTTATTAACTTTGAAGCACTGCACTGTGGACACTGTTTTGTTTTTGTTTTTGTTATTAATAAAAGCAGTTTTGCACTTTGCACCTTCCCCTTGCTCCATGTGTGATTTTTTCCCCATCTGCCAGCTCATTCGGTTTCATTACTGAAGGTGGAGCATGGAACAGGACCTGCACTGTCACAATGCCACAACATAGATATAGTTTTTAAACTTATTGGGGCTCCCACCAACAGGACAACACACCAAAGAGGGTCCCAAAGTGCAATATACATGTCTATGGAAGATAGCCTATGCGCTGGAGCAGTTTGCCGCAAAAACAAATCTGAAAAGATCACAGTCACACTGTGAGCACCTGCCATTGATTGGTAATACAGGGAACATTGTAAATGTAGGGAACAGTATTACTTGGCCACTAACATGACCACGACCCTGCCTGATTGCTGTGTCTGTGTATAAGAGAGTGGTAGATCCCATTGCAATAAATAACCATGTTGTTCCTGTTTCAAGTGGAATAAAGTTGGTTTTGCTAACGTACTGAGACTCAGCCTCATGCTTTGGGGTGCAAGACAGGAACTCTCATGTCCCTGTATATATATATATATATATATATATATATATATAATATAATGCACACTCACTCGCTGCACAAAAAAAATCAGCAAAACTTGATTGCCACATCAGAAAGTCTGCTCATGAGACTGAACATACTACAAAACAGCCAGCTGAAATTCTGGTGTGACAGAAATTCTTCCAGTTGTGAGAGGGAATCAGGCATCGCAACCACTTCAAGTTGACTACAAATGGGCTTAAAATTGTGCCAAAATTGGACAGTATATGTCAATTTAAGATGTCTATGCTGGGTGCATGCCCAGTGTATGCATTTTTGGTCATTTTAGTATGGATGAAAATATATTCATGAACAATGTGAAAATGGTTTTGTGGACAGATCATTTTCATATACAGTAAAAGTGCTGCTTTTAAATAAAAATATAAAAATGTGGATGTAGCCCGACTGCCTGCAATATGCCACACCCTTTTGAATCCTGAACTTACAAGGCTCAAAAAATTTCCTCTGTTTCTGGCAATAGAGAGAAAAATGTCAGACATCTGTGCAATAAATCGATATACTTGTTTAATTTAACATATAATGGAAACTAATATATATATATATATTATATATATACTAGCAAAATACCCGCGCTTCGCAGCGGAGAAGTAGTGTGTTAAAGAGGTTATGTAAACATATATATACATATATACATATATATACATATCTACATATACACATATCTACATATACATATATATACATACATATACACATCCACATATACATATATATACATATACAAATTTACATATCTACATATATATATATATATACATATGTACATATATATATACACATAAATATATACATATCTACATATATATACATATGCACATATATATATATAAATATAGACATACATACATACATACATTCACATATATATATATATATATATATATATATACATACATATCTACTTATATATATTCACGGCATTCGTAGTCTGAATCACAATCTGATTGTATGGGTGGTTACCTACCAGGTAACGCTTATGGTTGGCCAGCAAGTCAGCTAACATCTGCCACGGTGCCTTCAGTTGTGAGAAGCAGATCATAGAATGGTTGAAAATAGTTTACTGTCAAATAATGCAAAGAGTACGCGACACGTGTTTCGCCCTAATTCTTGGCTCATCAGGCGTACACACTCACTGCACTCCCTTACGGGAATCGAACCTCGGACGTCAGCGCTAGAGGCGAAGCCCCTAACATTGCGCCACGGCGTGTGGTTCGTTTATTTGACAGCATGTAGATCGGGGTAATTACATTCACGGCATTCGTAGTCTGAATCACAATCTGATTGTATGGGTGTTTACCTACCAGGTAATGCTTGTGGTTGGCCAGCAAGTCAGCTAACATCCGCCACGGTGCCCTCAGTTGTGAGAAGCAAATCATAGAATGGTTGAAAATAATTTACTGTCAAATAATCCAAAGAGTACGCGACACGTGTTTCGCCCTAATTCTGGGCTCATCAGGCGTACACACTCACTGCATATAGCCAATTTCCCGTGCTTTGCAGCGGTGAAGTATTGCTTTTAAATTTTAATTAAGAAGAAAAGAAAACCTTTTTAAATTGAGGGAAAATATACCAATAACAATTTGTTAAGGATCTGTTTTTTTGTGAAGCTGCCTTTACATAGCCTGTCCGCTGTTTTATAAACGAACGCCATATAAGGCAGTCCTTTCTCCTTGGTTAGCGGTTCTGTATTTGTTTTATTGTTCGTTTATTATGATTGTTATAGTTATTGTGTAGGTATTTGAGACTCACTTTTCTGTTCAGGTACCCATTTCCTTTATGTAATCCGCGGATTCTCCGCTATTTTTTGTTCGTTTATTATGATTATAGTTATTTATTGATTCCCTTCTTTAGCTGACTGCCTGCTCATATAAGGTGCTCTGCTGTTTTTTTGTGATGCAGTCTTTACACAGCTTCTCTGCTGTTTTATAAACGAACGCCATATAAGGCCATCCTTTTTCCTTGCTTCGCCAAGGAAGCAGCCTTTTTATTTAATCCACGGGTTCTCTGCTGTTTTATTGTTCGTTTATTACGATTGTTATAGTTCTCTTTGTATACCACGTTGTCAGTTCAGCACTCCAGTTGTAATATGACCAAGTTGTGCAAGCTTACTGTTGAGAATGCAACGTATAGTTGTACAGGAGAAAAGCAATCTTGCCAAACTTAATTTAAACTTACGTTTTACACCGTGCTTTGTTTCCGCCTTAGCTGCACTTATGAATATGCTTGTATGCGTCACTCGCTCGCTTCTTATTGTTTCGCTGCCTTCTCAATTGTGTAATGAATGTTTTCTTCAGCGCTCTTCCTTGTTTTCTACGTACTGCGTTCACAGTCAGTACACGTGATTATGTGGGAGGCGTGATGACGCGATACGCAACTCCGCCTCCCACGGCCAGCGAGCTGCAGTCCATTACAGTTTATGGACAAAAAAGAGGTTCCAGTTATGACCGTTACGCTTTGAATTTTGAAATGAAACTTGCCTAACTTTTGTAAGTAAGCTGTAAGGAATGAGCCTGCCAAATTTCAGCCTTCCACCTACACAGGAAGCTGGAGAATTAGTGATGAGTCAGTCAGTTAGTCAGTGAGTCAGTGAGGGCTTTGCCTTTTATTAGTATAGATAAATATATATATATATAAATATATATATATATATATATATATATATATATATATATATATACAGTACACACTTTGCAATTGTTATGTGTTCCAGTGAGGGGTAGCAAGTCAATGTTACAGACTTTGGCTTCACCACACAAATAAGTACTTGTTAAAATGTAAAGGACCATGTGCGCATTGGATGCCAGACAGGTACATTCCTCTTTCAATAACTAAAACAAAGTATGAGCTCTACTGTATCTAGACTTAATGATCCTTGGCAGTGAGTGGTGACTTCAAATATTCCAGCAGTTTTTATTGTAGAAGGGTTATTATTACTACTTGCATGTCATCGTATGTCCCAGAAAGAGGTACCCAGCAAAATAAATTCTTATTTGAATGTAAAAATATAATTGAAACAACTGCTAAATTGCCCATGAAGCTCATTCATACACATAGTATAAACGGCACTTTATGTGCCTTCGTGCTTTGATAGGTATTGCTGTCATTTGCTACTTGCTGAATCTGTGGAAAATGTTTGTTTTCAACACAATAAAGAAGACTTGACTCCTTATACTAAAGAAAATATTTGATTATTCCTTTCTTGCAGGTCAAGCTTCAGTGTATTGAAACACATCAAAGCTCTCTTGATGTTTCTGGTAGTAGTAAATGACCCAACAACTACAGACTGCACATCACAACTTTCTCAATCAAAATACAGTGCTGCATTCACTTTACAAACTCAAGCAAACAACTTATGTTGTATTTGAAACTTTAGCCAAGTGCCCAAGAAAGTAGACTTTAACCCCTTTTACAGAAATGTAATTCTGGCAAAGCCCAGAGTCAATTTAGGAGTCAGAAATGTCCTTTAGAAGTCCCAGGATCATTTCCTCGGATCTTTTTTTGCCATCCCCAGGTACCCTTTTATTTGTGAGCTACGGTTAATCATCAAAGGGACAGACACTCTCCATAAACTGTAACATATTCAATGCCAGACCCTCTGGTGCCATCTCTTGGGGGAAACCCATACTGCCCTCTGCCCATCCCAATATCCACTTTTTCTTGAGTACCTACAGAGTAATTCCTTTTAGGACATAATAGAAATTGAAATATATGGTACATCATCCTTTGGTGACTGGCTGCCCACACTGGTGTTTTGAAGGGTTCTACTGCAGTGGCTCTTGATGTGTTGTCTATGGGCCACCAGTGGTCCCCAAGTGTGAGTCAAGTGCTCATCAGGGCAAAATGACTTTTTAATCACTCAGATGTGTTAATGTGTTATATATTTATATAAGTATTCATTTGTCAGTCAAGGCTGATGACCAACATCGGTGATATTTACAGGTTACACTTGCATGAGGAATAGCTCTTAAACTAATACCACAAAGCATACCACCTAACTTTCTTGTGTATGTTTACAACTTTTGATTCAATTCTATGTCTTGTGGCCACTTCTCTCTCTCTTTCTCTTGCAAGTAACATCTCTTAAATCTCAGTCTCTCTCACCAGGCCAGCTGATCTTAGTCAGGGCACAGGACTCTGGTTACTGTCTGCCTAGAGGACTTACATCTGGTCAATCCGGTAGTCCTTTAATTCCATGCTGCTTGTGACATGCGAATCCATACAACAGGCTGCCTGCTGTTAATTGATATTTATGGCTTAGGCATTATTATGGATTACTGCTTGAAATCTTAAACTTTGAAATGCAAATCTAGCAACATTTGATCTGATTCTTAGTATTCTCACATAAACGCATTTTGTAAAATAAGTCTGGGAAATGCAATGCAGAATTTCTTTAACAGGTGATTCTCATGCAGTTTGTTGTTTGATTTGACTTGGCAAACTGACCATAGTTTGAGTACCACTGCTCTTGAGTTACCACAGTGGACTCTTCTTCTGAGAGGCTGGCCAAAACATTCCAGCCTCTGGATGATTGGCGGCCCTAGGATCTTCCTGACCATGGCAACATCTTCACAGCAGGAATAATGTTCTTTGTGCCAATACCCATAGTTTATTATAAATACAGCAAGTAAATTTCTTTAAAGCCACTACTGAGGTCTTTTGAATGTTTAAAGGCCCCTTTTTTCTTCTTGATAGTTATATACAGTGGTTCTTAAGTTAAGGACATTATTCTCAGATCTTTGAGGAACCACTATTTGATACTCTGCATCATTGCTAATAAAAATTAGGTTTATTAAAGGATTGCATTCTCATTATAACAACACAAGTCCGGAGGCTACAGGCCTATATTGTTTGCAGGGCACAAACACATACTGCAGGCTTTGATGTAGAGCTCTTAACAGGAAACAATGCAAATGACATTTACTAGAGAATTTTTTTTCATTAATGAACAGTACTTCAGGGAGTGTAAAGGCAAGAGGCATATAATTTCTGAACTATTTAAATTGCTAATTAGATTCTGTACAGGAGGTGTATTCCTAATGCAGACAATTACAGAAGCTCCTAAGTGTTTGCCTTACAGTTGCTAATTACTGCAGAAGCCAATTAATTGCTGTCGACTTTTTGTATTCTTTTGCTTATCGCCAGTTAATATTTACATTTATAATGAAGACAAAATTGGCAAACACTGTGTCATTTTGTAATGAACAATTTCAGTGTCTAAACAATGAGCACATTATCTCGTTTGTGCCTGAAGAGCACAGCTGATTAGCATATGTTCTGTGTCGGAATTGGCATTGCTGAGGTTCTTTTTTTTTAATATGCTGGTTTTAAGAGCTAAAATGTCACAGCAGTGTGAAGTGTGCAGGTGGAGTGGCACTAAAACTAAGGCAAGTGCTGATATGAGATTAATAAAATAATAATTAAAAAAATTTCTTGGCCTTTAATGGGATCTCTCATTTTGATTGAATCATTGTGCAATAATGTGTGTGTTTTTATTTTTATTATTTAATCAACAGTATTAATTTTTGAAAGAGGACTGCACAAAACATTAAATAAATGTCATTCAGCAACTTCCTCAATTGTTTTAAAGTATTTTCATAAAAACATGGCAGTAATATTTATGAGACATTTTTTGCTCTTATTTTAAAGGTTTGAAGGGATAGATGGATAGAAAGAAAAAGAAAGAAAACATCTGACTTGGCTGTCATAGTCATATTGAAGCATTATGCAGACGTATTGCTGTTGGTATGAAGGAGCTCCAGTATCGTTTCTTGACACACTTCTGCAGAATAATTCGTTGCCTGAAAGTCTTCTGTGTTAGTGTGTCAGAGAGATGATGTGCAGCATTATTCATAATGACACTCAGGATTGCTTTAATTGTCTCCTTTGCTATGACCTCCAGGGGTCCACAGTGTATCCTATAACTGAACTTGCCCTTTTAATTAGCTTTTTGATTCATTGGGCCTCTCCTGAAGTGATGTTACCAGCGCAGCACACCACAGTGTAGAAAATTGCACTGGCCATCACAGAGCTGTGGAAGTTGTGAAGGATGTCGCATTCCATATTAATATTACAATTACCAAAGCCTACGAAAAAACTCGTAATACCGGCCCATCTTAAATCCCTTCACACCTCTCCATCACCGTCTTTTGAGTTGTGTCGATCAACACAAGCAGCAAAGCAGCCTGCTATCCCATCCCCCTGACCATTGCCGCAGCTCAATTTGCAAAGAAGAATCTAATTGTTTTCTCATCTCTTTTGTTTATCTTGGAGTGAAGTACCTGTAGTTTTATAGGGTAAATAATATATCGTCTACTCTCTCTTCTGTTTCCTTTTCCGGTGTCCTATTGGTGGTGGCACACCACCACCATCTACCCAAAGCACCATGATGTTCCAACAATGATGGATGGATTAAAAGCCAGAAGTCTGTATGACCATCAGCATCAAGTGACTCCGTGAAAAACCTGAACTACAAAGAGGACTATTTCATTTATGTTAGGTAGAATGCCCAAAGGGGACTGGGCGGTCTCGTGGCCTGGAACCCCTACAGATTTTATTTTTTTCTCCAGCCTTCTGGAGTTTTTTTTTGTTTTTTCTGTCCACCCTGGCCATCGGACCTTACTCCTTTTTATGTTAACTAAGGTTGTCTTAGTTTAATTTCTTATTTGTCTTTTATTCTTCTTTTCTTCATTATGTAAAGCACTTTGAGCTACTTTTTGTATGAAAATGTGCTATATAAATAAATGTTGTTGTTGTTGTTGTCATTTGGAATACATACATTTCATGTGCGTTCCGTATCTACAACAATCTATGTAAACGCATCATTAAAACAGAAACGTTTTTCATGTTTTAGTAATAATTGACAAAATATAGACATGAAGTGTATACTGTAATGTGTGAAGCCTGAAGGTCAAATATCAAATAAACACTTTCAAAAAGGTACAAGTATAACAAAACAAATGTGCTTTTATTCAAGAATATAACTGCAGAAAAAGATCCCACATTAGGGTGCGACATTGACACGTCTTTAATACGACAGCTTTGGTGGTGCAGCGGTAAGAACTGCTGACTGGTAAGCAGAAGGTTACTGGTTCGACCCCGGACACCTACGTTTTAAGAAGTGAGCTGCTCTTATTCTTACTATTATAGAATAAAAACATACATTTGATTTGAGTTTGTAACCGCCGGTGTAAACTTATGGTACTTGTTTATGGTAATTTTTGGTAATTCTAGTGTTAAAGGAATGCAGACTCCTAAGGAAAACTAGCCTGCTCTGCCCTTCCTTATGCAGTCCCTCTGTGTTCCAAAAGCAGTTCAGCCTGTCATTAATGTGGACCTCAAAGTACTTATATGAGTGGACCACCTTTACAGAGGACACAGAGGCTCTTTGCTGCAGTGAAAGTACATAACCAGTTCCTTGGTTTTCCTAATGTTAATGTGCAGACAATTCTCTCTGCACCAAGGAACAAATTTCTCCATCTGACTCCTCTCCTTTGTCTCATCCTCTTTATCAATGCACCCCATAAGTGCAAAACCATCTGCGAATTTCTGCAAGTGACATGACCTGGTATTATATTTATACAGTATTAATGCACATTTACTTTTGACTTTTTTGCATTACCAATTACAGTATGTTTATATGTCAGAAAATGTAATTTTTATCAAATACCGAAAAACTGGAGCAGCATTCGAGTAAGAATTAAATCAATTTCTTAATTATAAGCTACAAGTTCCTTACAAACTTAGTAAAAACTGACATAAGTCTTTACTCTAGTAGTAGCCAAATTTCTCTCATTGATATATACAGTACATATATTAGTATGCCATTTCTTATTATAAAGTATCAGAGACAAATGAAGCACTTTGCCTGTCATCTTGCCTTTTCTTTTGTAGTGTTTGACTTACTTACACTATGATACTATAGAGGTAAACTACATGTTAGTGGCAGGTTTTTGTCACTACTATTTAAGGTATTACATAGTTACAGTTCTTTGATTTGTGATTCATATGTTGAGCTATTACAGCCCCCCATTCAGTTCAGTATTTATTTGAATTATATTTGATAATACTGTATATGATCTGTAAGAGGTATTTCACCTATGCACCCTTTTTTTAAAACATTACAGAATTAGTAAAGATTGCAGTATGTCAGTGAAGAATTGTCCTGTTCTGTCATTAAGCAGTCTACAGTGCTTTTAGCAACTCTCTTTCCTACGACAAAAGTAGTTTTGCCATGTACTTTTATCATAGCGATTTTTGATACAATATGCATTTTTCAGTTTGTGGTGAATAAATTTGGTTTCTTTTATGAACTTTTTTATGTGGTCAGATGATGTGAATTATATTTGAAGCCAGCTGTACTATTTAGTTAGGTAACACTTTGCTTTAGGTATCGGTTATTAGCAGCTATTCACATCCTTTTATTATACATTTAATTAATGATATTAACAATAATAAATTACAGTAGGAAATTGCTTATAAATTTCAATCTACTAAGTATCATTTATTTATAACATTTTATCCTGAAAAAAGTTTTGAAGATATATTTCAATATGTATTGCATGCTATGTAAACACTTCAATCATCATTTAAATATGAAAATGGTTTTAACAGTAGACTGCAAAAACATGTAAAATGTTGTGTTTCTGGTTCTGCAGTGTTTTTGCACTGTTGCAAGCATTATCATTTGTTTTCTTTTAGTTTTTTGAAAGCAGTTTCCTATTCTTCCCAGGAATTTAAGATGCCTGCCATATCACAGTGTCATGGGGTGCAGTCAGGCAGTGGATATTTGACATTACTGCAGTGCTTATTTGTTTTTTCCAATTGTTTTGAGAAACAATAAAATAACACCCGGAACCAGCAACCAAGTCAGATGGTCCGATGTTCTGATTTTTTTTAATTGCCAGAGTTTATATTGCCAAATCAGCTTTGTTTAAATTCTGCAGCTCTTTTCTCCTTCTGTTCCTATGTTTTTGCACATTGTTTGGTGCTCCTCTTTACTTTGTTTATTAGGATAGATAGATACTTTATTAATCCCCAAGGGGAAATTCACATACTCCAGCAGCAGCATACTGATAAAAACAATATTAATTAAAGAGTGATAAAAACACAGTGCAAGTTAAAAAAAACTAAAAATAAAAAAATAAATGCAAGGCAGGTATAATAGACAATAATCTTGCATAGTGTTAACGTTTACCCCCCCGAGTGGAATTGAAGAGTCGCATAGTGTGGGGCTGGAACGATCTCCTCAGTCTGTCAGTGGAGCAGGACATTGACAGCAGTCTGTCGCTGAAGCTGCTCCTCTGTCTGGAGATGATACTGTTCAGTGGATGCAGTGGATTCTCCATTATTGACAGGAGCCTGCTCAGCACCCGTTGCTCTACCACAGATGTCAAACTGTCCAGCTCCGTGCCTTCAATAGAGCCTGCCTTCCTCACCAGTTTGTTCAGGTGTGAGGTGTCCCTCTTCTTTATGCTGCCTCCCCAGCACACCACCGTGTAGAAGAGGGCGCTCACCAGAGCCATCTGATGGAACATCTACAGATAGACCATTACGGGTGTTGCCTTTTCTATTTACCCAAAGCAGCAGTGTCTTAATGGACTACTATGCTTAGCTTTTTTAGCTTACTAAGAGGGCACTTCAGGGCTCATACGCCATGTTATCTTCTGGAATTTGTCTACTTGTTCCTGCTAAAACCTTGGTAGCTTAGCTGCATATTTTTAAAAAAAAGATCCCTTTTTTATTTTATGTGCTCGCTGCATGTGGCATTCATAAAAACATAACTATTATTTAAGAGTTCATTTAGCTTCTGTTTGAAAAGTCAATATTAAATTATGCAATACATATGTTTTGCATATCTTGCATTATGTAAAACCTGGCCCATCTCCGTATTACTGTCTAATTCTGTCTTATAGCCTGAGAAGCAAAGCCATAAGTAGTCAAGGAGATAACCTTTGGCATTGTTTCAGCTAGAACATGTGTAATAGTAGTTGCATTATTATATGGACAGAGTATAGTGAAATTATTACTTGCATGTCTGAACAATGCACAATCTGTCACCATCTCTGTGATACCATGATAAACAAGAATGTTTTAAAATGTACAACTTCATTTCATTTAATGGAAAGCACAAATCAGCTCACCTAAGGTAGTATGTTCAATATGTCCTGTGTGAAACATCTACAGTATAAACTAAATAGTTTCAGTACTTCTCAAAAAGAAATAATTGAAATTAAGTACATCTCTGTTTTCTGTAATCCGGTAATTCCATTATAATGATAAAAGAAATTGTGTCTAGATTGATTGGCAACATTAATTTAGATGTAAGCAGCTGTATGGCCGTGGGTTTGTACTTCAACAGAATATCATTCGACCAACGACAACTTCTTATGTTGTGCTTATTGCTGCAAGTATAACTTACAGAAGGTGACTCTAAAAATGTATTTAACCATGCAGTACTTCCCTGTCATTGGTTCCTGTTTCTCTAGTTTCTCAATACCGACCTCCTCTTCTGTGACCCTTTTCTCTGTCTTTCTTTTTTTCAGCATCAAAGCATAGATCAGTATTCTCATGTTAATTATCAATTGCCTGTCTTTACCTCATATTTACAAGTTCTTCCATTTCCACGAATATGTTTAAATTAATAGCACCTCTCTTCACTAAAAGTGTTTTAGAACAAGGCATAATATGCAAAATACACAACAAGAATGCACTATCAAAAATTATTATAACAACATATTACTTCAGAAACACAACATAGCGTCCAGTTTACTTAATGTTTAGCACAGTATAAGCTTGGCATCATCTCCTTAATGGTGTGCAGTCTCATTGGAGTCTTGATGGCAGAAACAAATGTTGATGGCTCATAAGTGTACCTCATGTTATAAAAGCCACATGAAATGCACAACACTCTTGCTGGTGCTTTGTTTATTTTAGTTTAAATAAATTAAAACAAAGTCCTTTTGTTTTATTTTTTTTCTTCACTTTAGTTGGCCATCTTGCTTTGAGCCACAGCTGTTTTGTTTCTTACAGACTATCTATCACTCTGAATGATAGCATTCCTGCTTACTTAAGCCATCTGTGTTTAGGGACCTGGTTGCTGTAGACTGAGCAGATTCTACCAGAAAATAACTTTGGACCAAATCAACCCAGCTGACTTTCTCTTGCTACTTGCTTTTATCACATCCTGCTTCGATTATTGTAACTCCCTACTAGCAGGTGCCCCTTCATATCTTATATCACATCTCCAGTTGATTCAAAACTCTGCTGCAGGAGTACTTTACATGAACCAGCAACAGTAAGCACATCACACCCGTCCTGCTTTGCCTTCACTGGCTCCCTGTGTCTTATAGGATTGAGTATAAAATTCTATTTAAAACCTACAAAGCTTTAAATGGTCAACACCACACTACATCAGCGACCTTTTTCATCACTATGCTCCTGTTCGCCCACTAAGGTCTTCCGATTCCGGCAATCTTGTTGTGCCCCACACTAATCTGCACTCTATGAGTGACAGGGCCTTCAGCTGTATAGCACCCAGACTTTTGAATGACCTCCCAAAATTAATTAGATCAGCTGACTCCATTAATTCTTTTAAAAGACAACTTAAAACTCAAATGTTTTGGAAGGCTTTTAACTAAACCATACATTATGCCCCTTTGTCGAGACACTCAGGCTAATTTGTGTGTGTGTTATATCAGGGATTGCTTTTATTATTGAATTTTGTATTATATTTTGGTTTATTTTATGTTTTATTCTATTTAGTGCTTTGTATATCCTGTATTGATCTGTTTATTGTTCTTTGCAGAAAATATTTGAATCTTAAATGCCTTCAGCATGAGAAAGGTGCTATATAAATAAAATATACTATTATTATTCTTATTATTATTAAGGTTTTATTCACATGGAACTGATTATATCACAACCAGTGGGTAACTCTGTTTCTGTTATAATTTAGCAAGATGGTGGCTAGCCTATGTCACTGTAGTCAGACAACAGTTATGGAGCAGTTTTATTCTCACCACCCAGCTGTATAGCAAGGCAAGGACTGTCTAATACAGTATCTGTCTAGAAGGCTAAGCACCTTTCTGCAGTGTGAACTACAGAGTTCTGATTCTTACTTTATAAAGCAGTAATCATGGATGTCTGAGTATCTCTTCATGGCCCCTAGCTTTGACCACAATTTTATTTAACACTTTGGTAACTTGACCTCTGCCTCTCCAAAGAAACAACTGACACTCAGCATACATAGAAGAAAAGAATATTACCAGGCAGAGTGGTGGTAGTACAGTGACTAGTATTGCTTCATGTTTTTTGAAATACTGGGTTTAAATACCAGCCTGAAACCTTCTATGTTGAATATGCATATTTTGTTTAGGTTTATGTTTTTCTTTTTTTGCCAGATATCATCATTTTTGTTCATGTTCCAAAGATATGCACATAAAATTGTTTAGTAACTCTAAACTGACTTTTCTATGGTATCCTCCAAAAAATAAGTTACAAATCTTGGCAGGATCAGAGAGCATTTTTTTGTTTTCCACTTTTCTGTTTCTTTTGCTGATTTTTCCCTTTCCTAATTTTATTATAATAGTTGTTACCACTTTAGACACTGGTTATGTCACCAGCTGCACTGAGGACTGCACAATACTATGTGGTGTTTTTGTTTTCAATGTTGCTCAGAAAACATATAAACATAGGACAATGCGCAATATGGTCCAGGAGCAACAAGAGATACCTATGATGCATCAAATTCATTTGTTTACATATTTCAAAATTTCTCTTTGCCTTATTGTTTTTCAGCTTACTTAATGAATTTAAAAACCAATGGAATTCTATTTTAAATGTAACAAAGAGTGGAAGACTGCTAGTCCATTTAGCTTTGTATATATGAAATCTCCCAATCTATGATACCAAATTAATAATGTGTACAATTTCTCTAGATGTGTTCTTCTTGACATATCACAACACTTCTTCAAAGTTAACGTTAAACTTAGAGTTCCAGAGATGTAATTTTGAATTTCCACCCAAAAATATTGGGTATAAGTAGCACTGCTGCCTCGCAGTTAGAAGACCCGGGTTCACTTCCCAGGTCCTCCCTTCGTGGAGGTTGCATGTTCTCCCCGTGTCTGCGTGGGTTTCCTCCGGGTGCTCCAGTTTCCTCCCACAGTCCAAAGACATGCAGGTTAGGTGCACTGGCAATTCTAAATTGTCCCTAGTGTGTGCTTTGTGTGTGGGTGTGTGTGTGTGCCCTGCAGTGGATTTGTTTACTGCCTTACGCCCTGTGTTGGCTGGGCTTGGCTCTAGCAGACCCCTGTGACCCTGTAGTTAGGATATAGCGGGTTGGATAATGGATGGATGGATATGGGTAGCAAATAAGTGTAAAATTAATTCTTTTTCATTAGAACTAAACATACAAAGTTTATCGTGATCATGCTTAAATTTGGTGAGGGTTAGTTTAACAGGATAAATATGAAGTACAATTCACCAAGTGACTTCTTTAACATTATTTGCTTGAAAATATTGATGTGGGTGTTGTCCATACAGTTTTCCAGTTCAGTTTTTGCATTCCAAAAGAAAATGCATGAAGGCACTACACAAGGGTTGCACGGTCTCCTTTATATGAACATTATTACATTTTCTGTCTAACCTAACATTTACTATATATAAATAACTGATAACAAAATCTGTATTTCTAGCTATTAAAGTGATCATCTGGTGAAGAATGTCAGTAACATTGGTGGCAATTTCATCTTTAAATTCATCAATGTCAATTTCCTAGATCAAGGGGCAACAATAGTCTTAAGTGAGGAAGGTCCAGGGCAAAGGAATCAACAGGCAAGACCTACCTGTCAAAAGTATAACAGAGTTTATTGAAAATATAGAGATATAAAGTGTGTACCAAAGAGCAAACAGTGCATTTTAAAATAAATAATTCTTCTTTAAAATCTGTCCCATTAAAATCAATTTAGGGTGATGCAATACATGCTATATGTGTTTGAATTGGTTTTAATATTTACACAAGAAGACCTTATACTTATATAACTTTTGCGCAACCACCACTTGTGAGAATCATAAATTGTAACCCAGAAAATTCCCACAACCTTTAAACTGTAAGTAACTTTCATCAAGGAAAAAAAAACTGGTCACAGACGGCACAGAAGGTAATAAGCCAAGGGTGGGCAAGTGTGCCATGCTAGCTGCAGGTTCTCAAAGACGTTATTGTGAGCCCATTTGTGTATGCTTGCGATCTTGGATGAAGAAAAATAAAATAACTCATTAGTCTCACAATTGTTGTGGTAATTGTAATTTAGAATAAATCGGTATATTTTACTAATTGATATTTCCAGTTGATAAATACAATCATATCAAAATAAATTTTTGCAAAATTTTATTTCCAGTTAATTCTTCTTTACATAATCTATATGCTACAAAGTGAAAGGCTTTAATGTAATTCATGAAACAAAGCTGTAACTATACTCATGAGTCAAACGGTAGTCAATTCACATACAGCCTTTGAGCCACTGTGCTGGCATGTGGATCATATAAAAATGTAGTGTTTACTGCACTAGACATAGTTATTCATAAACTCAGAAGTGAAATTCAGGCCGATTTTCAAAAGGACTTAGAACAAATGTGCTAAAGTAAAAACATTTCCTCTATGTTAACGTTATATGTTATTTCCTTTTAACGCTGCAGTTGTGGGATTATGATGTTCTTGTTATGGTATTTTTTTAGTTAATTGGAGTTTAAAGTCCAGAAGTAAATTGATAATAAGTCTCAACTTCAGCTTCAACTTTGCCCTAAAGTACTTTACCCTTTTGGCACATTTTTGTTTTTGCCTTTAAGCACTTTTTGGGCAGATTTTTATCTTTACTTGAAAATGAAAAACATGGTTTTGGTTAGTGTTTAAATTTAATCAGTTTACTTTACTTGTCATTCTCAGTAGTCAGTATTTTCCAGATGTACATAGATACCTAAGAATATGTGTGTTATAACATTTTCTGCCTAAAAATGTTACATATTGTTTAAGATTTGATTTTATGTTTATTATAGAGCTTATAAATATGTTTATATATGCTGATGCACTATTTTATTATGTGGTTATACTATGGATTGCAAAAACCTTAAAACTTCGGCCATTACATTGGGATTTAATAATTGCAAATAAGAGTTTATGGATGCCATCAAAAGAGCATTTAAAATAATTTAAAAATACAAATGTCATTTCATTAGCAGGCATACATTTTGTGTTGGATGCATTTTCAAAAGCATTCTTGGTGTGTCCTTCACCTCATATTTTCATATGCTGCACCAAATATACTGCTCAAAAAATTAAGGGAACACTTAATCATCACAGTCTAATACCAAGTCAATAAAGCTTCAGGGATATCAGTCTGTCTAGTTACAAGTGGTAGGAAGCATAAGCGATTGTGAATCAACTTCACCTCCTTTGGTGCAAATAAAAGTGACAACTCTGGTGCACTGGAGAGGTGACAACAAGACAACCCCTTTAAAGGGAATGGTTTTGCAGGTGGCGGCCATAGACAATTGCTCTCTCCTTATCCTTCCTGACTGATTCTTCTCTACTTTTGTGTTTTGTTAGTGTCCTTGTCACTATTGGTAGCGTGAGGGAGTCTCTCCTCAATTCAGGTTGCACAAGTAGTCCAGCTCCTCCTTGATGGCACATCTATATGTGTCATCACAAGAAGGTTTGCTGTGTTTCCCAGCACAGTATCAAGAGCATGGTGGAGATACTAGGAGATGGGCTGCTGGGTCCTTTCCAACAAAAGGACTTAAAATTGACATGAGGCAGGTTGTGGATACTGGGATACCTGACCATGTGTTCAATTTATTTCAGTAGAAATGCTCTGTATCTAGAACTATAGAGAAATGTATTGTTAAAAAAGCCATTTTCATGTGTCTGCAGACTCTAGGTTTGTGAATATTCTAAATTATAAGTCCAAATGTAGTGCTTATTCTAATAAAGCTATCAATGTAACCAGTTGTGATAAAGGCGCTATATAGCATCCGACCCGACACAGATAGACATGGAGGCACGGGTAAAATTAAACAACTATTTATTTTTCTTCACCTGTGGGGCACGTCTTCCCCGTGAACCCCACAGGCAATACACAGTCCCAATCACAGCACCAATACCAAACAAAACACTCTTTCTCTTCTCCACCAATCCTCCCTGGCAACCTTGTCCTCCTCCTCCTCCTCCCAATTCTGGCTCCTGGAGTGGTGGCTGCTGGCCCCTTTTATAGTTCACCCGGAAAGTGCTCCAGGTGCTTGATTGCTGTGTTCCGGCTGCACTTCCGGGTGTGGTGAATACGTTGCCCACAGGGGCTCAGGAGTCCCAGCTGCAGCACCCCCTGGCGGTGCCTGCAGGATCCAACAGGGCTACACCCAACTCCAACTCCCGTGGAGCCCTGCGGGAATCCAAGGCACCTCTCCAGCCGAGGGGGGCGGCCATCTAGCGTCCAGGGGGAGGTATTGCACCGTCCAGGGCTGCTTCCACTGAAGATACAGTGCAGGGGCGTCCCGGCTGGGCATGAACCCTGGCCGCCTGCCACACAGTATAGTGGAAAAATTGAATTCTAAAGTAAGAGCTGCAGCTGACAGAGTGTCCCCTGAAATTAAGAAATCCTCAACCACTAAAATATCTTGGAAGATTCATAGAGTGTCTGAAATAGAGAATGAAAAATGCAACAGAGCTCAGCAAAGACGGAGCAATTTGAAACCTACCAGTCCACCACAAAATATTGAAGGCACATAAAACTTAATTTAACAAAAATGTTTGCCTTGAGAGGCAGTCCTGTTTCTCTAACTTTATAAATGATAATGCTGTCCAAGAGGTTTATTCTAAACTATTGATCATCTTCTAAACCCAGTTCAATCAGATGAATGCCTAATGTAAACTTCTAATGAAATTTGTGACCTTTCACAACATTTTCAAGCACAAAATATACAGTATTAGATGTAACTTAGTATACTCCTCCAGTGTTAATCCTTTTAAACCCCAATTTTGCTCTTTTCAGTGAATTAAATTCCTTCCCTCAAATAGGTCTACTGTATTTGAACTCAATAGAATAATTTCTCAACTAAAACCCTCTACTCGGGCCCTTGACACAACTGGCTTTTAAAAGAAATCTCTGATGTGGTTATTGCTAGTGTACTTTAGTGTTAGTGTTAACTTATCAGTAGATATGGGGGTCTTTCCAGTTAAACCTCTGCTGAAGAAAAATAATCTAGGCTCCTCTATCTTTGACAACTTCTGACCTATTTCTAACTCACCTTTCTTAAGTAACATTCTAGAAAAAGCAGTTTTTCAGCAGTTAAATGATTACTTGAACAAACATTCTATTTTTAAAAAGTTTCAGTCAGGTTTTATAATAAATAGAACAAAATCTGTACTGGGAATAAAATAGTAAACGACTTGCAGGTTAATGCAGACAGAGGCCACATATCTGCTCTTGTTTTCTTAGACCTAGATGTTACAGTGCAGCATTTTACACTATGGACCACTGTATTCTAATAATAATAATGGGCCTCTCGGGCAGTGGGTTAAATTGATTTCAGTCTTGTTTAACAGCCTCAAAAATGTTTGTTAGTTGTGTCGATTGTAGTTTGGAGGTCCAAGCCTTATGTTTTTTTTAACCTACATGTTTCCAGTAGGCCACATGATATCAAAGGACAAGGTGAAATACCAGTTATGCAGGTGACACACAGCTCTACTTATCTATAGTACCTCATGACCCTCATGCTCTAGACCAGGGGTAGGCAACGTCGGTCCTGGAGTGCCACAGTATGTGCAGGTTTTTGTTCCAACCCAGTTCCTTAACGAGAATTCAATTATTGCTGATGAAGCACATATTGCTTAAGTGACATTTTAATGCTTCATTTTAGTGGTCTCGCTTGTTAAGGTTCTCCACCCTTAATTGCTTATTTCAATCTTAAACTGCTGCATTCAGTGTTTTAATTGCTCCTTATTAGCAATAAGATGTAAAACAGGGGTAGGCAATGTCGGTCCTGGTGAGCCGCAGTGGCTACAGGTTTTCAATCCAACCCAATTGCTTAATTAGAAACCAATCATTGCCAATCTCAGACCTTATTTAATTTTATGGCTTGTTAGTCTGTGCAATGTAAGGCTCTTATATCGTAGATTTTTTTCCTTTCCAAGGATATCATCCAAATGATATGAAGCCTAAAACAGATCATTTTCAGTCTGTCACATTTTTCTATTAAGTGTTTTATTAAATCAAACCGTGCATGATGAACACACACAGATGTAATTGGAAAAAAGCTAGCTGGAGAACTGCTGGCTGCTTTGTCTTTTACATCTTATTGCTAATAAGGAGCAATTAAAACACTGAATGCAGCAGTTTTAAGATTGAAATAAGCAATTAAGGTTGGAGAACCTTAACAAGCGAGACCACTAAAATGAAGCATTAAAATGTCACTTAAGCAATATGTGCTTCATCAGCAATAATTGAGTTCTTGTTAAGGAACTGGGTTGGAACAAAAACCTGCACATACTGTGGCACTCCAGGACCGACGTTGCCTACCCCTGCTCTAGACTCTCTAATTCAATGTCTTACTTGTAGTTCGGCTTGAATAAGTAGTAATGTTCTCAAGGTAAATAAGGAAAAAATCAACAATTTTAGGAGTCAGCAAAAATTAAAATGATAAGGGTATTAGAAATAAACTTAGTATTAAAAGTCAAAGCAGAGGTAAAAAATATAGGTGTAACCATGGACTCTGACCTATTAGTCGACTAGATTACTGCAATGTACTCCTAACAGGATTTCCAAGAAAGACATCGATTATTTGCAATTCGATAAGAATAAAGCTTCAAGGATCTTTACCAAAAAAAGAAAATCTGAGCACATCTCCCCTGTATTAGCATCGTTAAATTGGTTACCTGTGTCCCTTAGAATTGATTTTAAAATACTACTAATGGTATATTAGGCCTCAAACAATCTTGCTCTTTCCTCTATTTTGGGGTGCCTGTGCCCCTACATTTCAAGTTGTAATCTTAGATCTTATAATAGTGGTCGGATTATTATTCCAAGACCTAAGCAGAAGAGAATTGATAAGGAGGCCTTTTGTTGTTATGCACCAAAAATCTGGAATACTTTACTAATTGAGATACCAGGCTAATACTGTGGAATATTAAAACAAAAAAGATATATATATTTTTTTTATTTGGCTTTTTTTGTAGCTACCTTTTAGTTGCATTCCTAACAAACTATACAAGCATAAAAGTATCATATTCTTCAGGTATTAGTAATCTGTACTACTTTTTCTGTGCTTTCATTTCCATTTTTTCTGTGGTGGAGTTTTGCACCATCATTACCTGATCACAGCCACCTCTGATAATCGAATGAAGGTCGGTGCCCCAGCTGTCCAAGAGACCCATTGTATCAAACCCTCTGAGACAAAGCCTGGAAACAATAGGGAATGACTTAGGTACATTTATGTTAAGTGGGGGCTGGGCAGTATTTTGGCCTTGGAACCCCTGCAGATTTTGTTTTTTGGGTTTTCTGTCCTCCCGGCCATCTGACCTTATTATCTGACTCACCTTTAGAGACTTAGAATATTATATAATATATAGGGACTCTACCTTTCTACTAATTATATATTTATGTTATGTAAACGTTTATTGATTTTTTACATTTTTCATATTCATTGTTATTCTTAATTTATTGTTTTTCTTGTAACTATTTCTTTGAGCTATATTCTGTTTATGAAAAGGTGTTATAGAACTAAATGTTGTTGTTTTGATTTAATGGTCATTTGTAAATTTTTATTACTCCAATATAAAAAGTGTCCTTAATGGTAGCATTGAAGCAGCACAGCACAGGACAGAAATGTCCTTCAGACTGTGTTAATGATGATTTGCCATTAGCTCTTCAGATCTACACCAAGCATTGCTAAAAATAAAAAGTAGTCCTAAATGATTCTAACCACCTTGGACAGAAAATGCTCTTTCATATATGTTGTATTGAGTGTTTTTGCAGCAGCTTTCTACAATGCTTCTTCTGTATATGGCTTTTATTTGCCATTGCTGTTCCTGTGTTCACATAACAGTATAGGCACTGCCTGTGTGGAGTTGTCAAATTCATTCTATGTATGCCCCGCTTTCCTCACACTTTACAACAGTATGCAGATTTGGTAGAACTCTAAACTAACTTCATGCAGTTAAGTGAAAGCAAGTGAACTATTAGAACCATTAGGCTGTGCCCTAATCACAGTTTGCTGCCTCTCTGCAAGTGGAACAAATTGGGTAGTCAGCAAACCCTCTTCATTCTGTATGGAGTAAGCAGATACTGAAATACAATAATTGGATTGTGCTATATACTAGGGCTGCAACAACTAATTAATGCCATCGATGGCACTCAATGATGAAAATGCTCAAATACTCAAATGCTGCCAATAAATTTTATTGATTAGTTGCCTTGTTACGTATTACGTACATAACTTCATTGACCAAGAGTAAATTTAATCACATTTTGACTTATGGCAGAGAGAATGTAAATATAGTGGAGCATTGAGGAGCAAGGAGCTCAGAGTTTGGTGTCATTTCCACTTCACATCTGGTAAGAAATCAGTGTCTTGCAAGTTCTGTAAAATTTCTCTTACTTGGTATGGGAGCACCTGAAAATAAAGCACATTGGTATAATGTGTTTGAGCAGTTGTTCAAAGCTGATCCTCCGGCTAGGACGTTTGATATCTCTGGGTCCACGGTTCTTGAGGCTGATCCTCCCGTTAGCTGTGAACCACCCAATCTCAATGAGATTGCACAGGTGGTGAACCAGCTGAGAGGGGGAAAGGCTGCAGGGATCTGTGGTGTCCTGGGTAAACTTTTCCAGGCTGGTGGTAAGGCTGTCCTCCTAGCATTGCAAGCAATCTTTGCTTCCATTTGGGAGACTGGCATCATCTCAACTGACTGGAAAACGGGACTTGTCGTCCCTATCTGGAAAGGGAAGGGTGATCGCCTGAATTGCAGCAAATACAGGGGGATAACACTGCTCTCTGTAAGGTCCTTGCTAGATTCGTCCTCAATAGGATCCGTGATCACTTGCTCACCTACCAGTGACCAGAACAGTCTGCTTTTACGCCTAAGAAGTCTACCATCAACTGCAATCCTGGCACTGAGGGTTCTCATGGAGCGCAAACATGAATATTGTCAGAGTTTCATTGCAACCTTTGTTGATTTTTGCAAAGCGTTCGACTCAGTTCATCGAGCTGCCCTATGGGACATCCTGAGGGTTCGCGAGATCCCCTCGAAGTTGCTGGATACCATGGCCGGCCTGTACACTGGTACTATGAGTGCTGTGCAGAGTGGAGGCAGAACCTGCGTTTTTCCCAGTTGATTCTGGGGTTCATCAGGGGTGTGTTCTTGCTCATACTCTGTTCAATACTTGTATGGACTGGGTGTTGGGCAAGGTCGTGGGGTCCAGTGGCTGTGGGGCATCTATTGGTGAAGAAAGATTCACGGATCTTGACTTTGCTGACGATGCTGTGATCTTCATGGAGTAAATGGAGGCTCTGATCGGGGCGCTCGAGAGACTGAGAGAGGAGTCTGAATATCTGGGCTTGTGAGTGTCCTGAATAAAAACCAAAATCCAGGCCTTTAATGACTTGTTGGGCACAGCCATCAGCAGTGTGTCTGTTTGCAGAGGCATTGTCGACCTTGTCGAGAGGTTTACTTACCTTGGCAGTGACATTTATGTCTCTGGTGACTCTTCCTATGAAGTCAGTAGACGGATTGGGAGAGCATGGGGGGTCATGAGGTCGCTGGAAAGGGGTGTGTGGTGCTCCCGATATCTATGCAAAAGGACGAAGGTCGAAGTCTTTAGAGTCCTGGTGCTTCCTGTTTTGCTATATGGTTGCGAGATATGGACACTATCCAGTGACCTGAGACGAAGACTGGACTCCTTTGGTACTGTGTCTCTCTGGAAAATCCTTGGGTACCGTTGGTTTACTTTTGTGTCGAATGAGCGGTTGCTCATGGAGTCCCGAATGAGGCACATTACCTGCATTGTGAGGGAGCGTCAGTAACGGCACTACGGCCATGTGGTGCGTTTCCCTGAGGGTGATCCAGCTCGTAAGATCCTCATTGCTGGGGACCCGAGTGGCTGGACCAGGCCAAAGGGTTGCCCACATAACACCTGGCTGCAGCAGATAGAGGGTCATTTCCAGAGGGTGAAACTGGACCGCGTGTCTGCCTGGGGGGTTGCAAACCGGGATCCTGAGTTGTTTCGTTGTGTAGTGGGTGCGACAACGCACTGTACCAGTGCATGCTCCCCAACTTGACTTGACTTGGTATAATGGTGAACCCTGTCTCATTCACTCACACTTGGGAATAACTCAGCAGCATTTTCTGTAATTTTTATTTATCCTGTGTGGAATCCAGCTGCCCCAACCCTGACGCAGACAGGCAGAGACACAAATGTTGCACAGCACACGTTTATTTTTTCCAATGTGGGGAAGAGCTTTCTTCACTTCCCACAACAGCGCAATATCCACAACACCAATGCACAGTCCTTTTGCCTCCAGATGCCCAATGACCTTTTTCCAGCAGAACTTCCTGGTGTGGCAGCAGTGCTGCCAAACTGGGCCCTGTAAATGTGCAGGTGCCCCCTGGCAGTGACCATTGGCCCCAGCAGAGTTGAGCTTCAATGCTCCAAACCCACGGCCCCGTTGTAAGTCAAGGAGGCTGCACTCTATCGGTCTGAAGGAGAAACTGTCCTGAAAATACTCTCTACCCCGGTCTTTCCATTCGTGTCATCAACAATATTCAAAACTTTCTTTTGCACAGTATTTCTTTTGATGATAGTGATTGGTTGGTTTATTAGTAGGTTTTTGATGGGATACTGTAAAGAAAAAGGAGGTTTAAAATACGCAGCCCTCAAGTCATCTTGTGGTCTTTGCTGCCATCTAGCAGACAAAAACAAACAATACAATATATAGAAACTCTATAAACCTCTGTCAGCGCTTAACAGTAGTTTCAGTTTTTTTCCTTGAAAATGTTAAGCTTGACCTTAGTCAGTTAACAAGACTTGTTGCTATGTATTTTTTGGCAAATGTAATTTTACACCATACTTGTGCAATTGTGCAAGGAATAAAGCACTCTCATTTATAAACAAAATGTTTGCACTTTTGCTGCATTTTTTAAAAACCCTGATTCATCAAAATAGTAATCAACCAATTAATCGCTGAGCCAAATAGTTGTTAGCTGCAGCACTACTACATTATAAATGTAAACTTCTAATGATTTTGTATTTCAGTATTGATTTTAGTACTCCAGCAGACCCCCGTAACCCTGTAGTTAGGATATAGCGGGTTGGATAATGGATGGATGGATGGATGGATGGATGGATTTTAGTAGTAAGGCTGAATACAAAACATGTTTTGATATGAACATTTAAAACCCAGGTCCTTACTGTCTGTGCTCACAAAAGATCCCTGGGCAACGTGGAAAAGTGTAGGGTTTATCCCAATGTCCTGGCTAAACTGCCCATCACAGCTTCATCCATTGTGGCCCCCTAATTATCCCCTGTGTGCTGAGAGTACTGGCACAAAATGACTTCAGTTGTATCATCCAGGTGGGTGCCACACATTGGTGGTGGTTGAAGTGGCTCCACACACTTGATGTAAAACACTTTAAGTAGTAAGAAAAGTGCTATATAAATGTACTTATTACAATATGTATTTATTATAATCATTATTAATAAAGATTGATATATATCAACTCCAACACATACAGATGCCAAATTCAATTAATATCAGCAATAGTTTATGAAGCATCAGCAGGGCACAGAAATAGTCTAGCCAAGAAATAAGATTTTAAAATGTAATTTTTAGGAAACTGCTTCCACTCATCCGTCATATAAATGTCTAAGACTTGGACTTTCAACAACTACATGACACCTCACCTTTTCGAAACTGGATCATTTCATTGTTCCATGACTTTTCGAGATAAATTCCCCTGCCAATATAGCTGTTAAAATGCTTAGTACACTCTTAAAAATAATCGTTCTATAATGGCACTTTATGATTCTTTATTGGTTTGTGTGGTTCCTTGTTGAACCTTTGCTCGACAAAGCACCATTTCCTTCTGGAAAGGGTTCTTTGCATATGAAATTGGTTCTTTGTGCTTTGATAAAAGCTTCCTACTACACAGAAAAAAACTGAAATCTTTATTTTATGGTAGGCTACCTAGCAGGACACTAACTGATTAAGAAAACCTGGACTTAGCCTGTGTTACTGTATGTAGAGTGGGAGAGTCATATTAAAATCAGGAATGCATTGGAATTTCACAGATCTAATACCATCTAATCATGGTTGTTTTATGTATGGAGCCTGTTACAGATCTAAATATATAAAGTTTTTTTTTTTCCTGGAATCTTCATATGGATTTGTCTTTTGGTATGGCATCGCTCTGAAGAACCATTCTGGCACCTTTATTGTTAAGAGTGTTGGTACCTACTCGCCACTGTTATTTTTTTGTATGTTCATTATCCATCTATCCACCCACTTTTTCCATCACTGGGTGGTGTGGAGGAAGGTCATATCTTGGCAGCATTGGGCACATGGGCGAACTATCTATACTAGCAGTTCTCCCTGCCCTCCTATAGTATTGTAAAATATATTATAATATAATAAAATGAAAGGAAACAATATTGTTTAAATAGCATTTTTTCTTATTTAATTTTGAATAACATTCATTATGTTTTGAAGTGATTAGAAATTACTTACTGAAAACAAAGAAGTGTAATTTGATTCCACCCTGTGTCATTTGCAATCTTTGTATGAACTGCCAGAAGGAAAACAAAGGAACAACTGCATGTAGTTTTTGCTAACAAGCCAATAATTTGTGTACCCAATTTAGCATATGGTTTTCTTCATGCCACATGAGGGTTTCACATTTTTACAGAATGGAAGCAATATTCATAACCTTTCTGTTTGCCTTAATTAACTGGTGTGTATATAATATCCCATTACAACCTTTGTTCTCATTTCCACTGAGTATAATTTGATGTATAGATCTAAATGAACAATTACAAATCAACAGCCTCCTTGAAGAACTTTTGGGATCCATGAAAAACATGTAATAAAAATAAGCAGCAAAATAAAGTACAGTATATTTCACATCATTACCATGAGCAGGTTTACACAGATTAGCCCATTACACTGAAAATCTTTTTCTTAAATTCTCTACGGCTCTGGGGATCCTTTGGGATAAGACCCAATCTGTTCATATCATCTGACACCACCTCCAACTACATGTTCTTAGATCTATCACTGAAGACCATGTCACATTATGTGACTTTTCCAGTAATTTTAAGTTATAGCCTATATTTTAGTTGTAGAGAGGCAGTTGGGGAACTCTCCCATGAAACCAGTCATGTAATGTGATATGTCCCATGACACACACTCCAACTAGTCTATGATTCGCTCAGAGAAAATTAAACCTGTTTGAGTTTGTGTTTAGTCTTAGGTGTGGGCTTGTATGCATGAGAGCTTAATGTTCATTTGGAAGTACAATGCATATCATGCAGCAATGAGAAATATGGAATACAAGTTCTTTGCACCTCAAAAACAGAACAGAGCATGCCCGTCTGTTGTCTTATGTTTTACATATAATGACAGAATGTTAAAAGCAAAAAAAAGTGCAGAGATTGAGCTGAACTCACCATACCTGTTTACCCTTTGTACAACATTGGCTCGTGTTGGGCACCATGCTATTGGCTGTCATAAAAAGTGGCAAGCTCAATTGTGCTGGAAGGTCTGGATGCAATCATTAAATGGACATGGGCAGCAATTTTCAGTCATTTAAGTTGACTGATGTTCCCTAGCAGTTGTATAAGGTCACATTGGCTTTAGTCTCATTGTGATGGTACAGGTTGGTTCCATGCTACCAGTCCCTTCCGGGAGGCTCTTGAACCTGCCACCACCAATAACTTAACCAACAGATGAGCCGGGCAAATGAAGACACTCACACAGAGCAAGGGGTAGGTGCAAAGGTGAAATACTGCTTTTATTAAAAGCAATCCATACAATCAGTGTGCAAATAAATAGTGCAATGCTTTTTCCATAAATAAATAATCCATAAAAATAAATGGTGTTCATGTGGAGGTTAAAAACAAATCCAATAAATAATTCCATAAATTGAAGTTAAAAACCTCCCAAGCAAGGAAAACTGTGCTGTCCCCAGAGCGGCCCTTTGAAAACGACTTCTCCTCTGTTTATGTCTGCTGCGAAGCCTCACAACAGAGGAAATGCAGACACAGCCATCCAGCTCCTACTATAGGTCAAGTTCCCTGCTTTCTCATGGCTCACAGCAGGGCTTCCAATCTGGACCTCAACTTGCAAAGGCTTGAGTCCCTGTGGTCACCTGTGGTCCTGACAGGGCTCCCTATCCAAGCCTCCCTGAATCCCACTGCCTTCCTGGACTTACGCATTGAGTCCCACCAACGGGTTACTCCAGCTTTGAGATTGCTCCGCTGGATTAGCCTTCTCCAGCCCCTGAGCGTCAGCTGCACGCTCCCCAAGGGGCTCTCCTTCTGGCTGCCTTCCTTCTCTTTCGCTCTCTCACTTGCATCGGCTATCTCTCTCCATCTTCCTTCATGCTTGTCTATCCTTCCTTTAACCTCCTTTGTGTTTTACCTTCCCCTTTCTCATTTCTCTCCTCTACTGTGCTGGCTCCCTTTTTATTTTCTTCTGCGGCTACAGCACCTTGATCGCGAACTGCGGAAAACCAATGAAGCCATTAAGACAGAACACACGCACACAAGTAGGTGTGCTCTGCCTCAATCACCCCAACAACCTCCCGTAGTCGCACAAGCACAACACACCCTCCTATGGTGGTCAAGTGGTTATTTAATTATTTATTTAAAAACTGAATGCTGAACCACAATTATCCCCTTCACCTCTACTTTGGTGCATCTCTTCACTTGGTCATCTTCTGTATTTCTCATCATATGTCCATACACCTTAAACTGTTTACCTCAGCACAACTATCGCCTCCACATCCTGTCTTTCTTTTAAATTGTGATATATTTTTATTTAACTCTTTGACATTCCATGCATCTACTTGATTATTCTCATCTCTGTACTTTCCTGCTTTGCTTCAAGTTGCAGTTTCATTGTTTGTGTCTAACTCCCATAAAGCATACTACTCTTTACACAACTTGCATAAACTTTACTCTTCATTGCCAGAGACATTCTTATAAGTGAGAATGTGAAAGCGCCCAGTTTTTTTCAAGCCTCTCAACCTTACTATTTGGGGTGCACCCATACCTCCATCAGTATTCAACACAAAACCTAAGTTGCTGTATACTGTATATATGTAGATAGATAGATAGATAGATAGATAGATAGATAGATAGATAGATAGATAGATAGATAGATACTTTATTAATCCCAAGGGGAAATTCACATACTCCAGCAGCAGCATACTGATAAAGAAAATATTAAATTAAACAGTGATAACAATGCAGGTATACAGACAGACAATAACAATAACGTGTGGGGGAGAAACGATCTCCTCAGTCTGTCAGTGGAGTAGGAAAGTGACAGCAGTCTGTTGCTGAAGCTGTTCCTCTGTCTGGAGATGATACTGTTTAGTGGATACAGTGGATTCTCCATGATTGACAGGAGTCTGCTCAGCACCCATTGCTCTGCCACAGATGTCAAACTGTCCAGCTCCATGCCTACAATAGAGCCTGCCATGTACTTATAGGTTTAATAAATACTGTATATAAATTACTACTTTACTGTACATTCTACAGCTTTGTGCACAATTTTCAATTTGCTGATTTCATAAATATGTCTCCAGCAAGCCCATCATAAAGTAATTTGGCATCTGCAGTCATTTATTGATCTACATCAGCTCTATTTTTGTATTATTTATATTACTATTATTATTATTTCATGTAACAGGTTCGCCTTCTGTTAAGGCATCTTCATGGAAAGATAAGTTAAGAGAAAATAATATAATTCAGAAATGTATGCATATTTTAGATTATTCCATAAATTGGCTTACTTACAAAGACTCCTAAACACTGCATTGCTTATGCTGTATAAATCAGTTATACCAGTGTTCCATACACTTTGGTTCACAACATCTGTACATGGGTTGCGCTGAGACATGAATTACAATAGTACTGAATGAGAACAATTCGCAAACAATTTGTGGAATGCTTTACAATGGCTTGCCGCTTGCAAAGGGAAAATAATTCCCCAGGATGACAATGCCGGTGATTTTTCAGGGGGGAAACCATGGACGATGATCAGCAACAATTCTGCATGGGGTTTGGATCCCTTGGAGTATGCTCTGTACCAACTGTGTGTCTTAGAGTCACACAAAAGGCAAAATTGGGTCTCCAGAAAAAAGAAATTTAAAACCCAACTTGAACCAACTTAAGAACCAACCATCAAGGCAACTCTTGATGTCATCATATATTGGCTTTCTTACCATTTCAAAGGTTTTTTTAAAACATTCATCTTTGTGACACTTACTCTCTGAAACTCATTCCGGATATTATAGTTATACTTTACTCATATTTTCTACACTTGTCTTGACATTCAAATTCTTTCAGGCATTTAATTGCTGTGTATTCATTTATTAATTTAGAAAAAAAAAAAGTTTAAGCAACACGTAATTTTTACAACAGGATTAATGGCAGAATTGTACTGTACTGTGCACTAATTATGTCTGTTGGATATGAATACTCCACTTACAACTTTTAATTTTTTACTATAGTTTGTCTTACTTTTACAATGTACCCTTCTTTATAATTGTATATTGTAACTATTTAATCTCTGCGGTGGGTTGGCACCCTGCCCAGGATTGTTTCCTGCCTTGTGCCCTGTGTTGGCTGGGATTGGCTCCGGCAGACCCCCGTGACCCTGTGTTCGGATGCAGCGGGTTGGAAAATGGATGGATGGATGAACTATTTAATCTACAGCACCATTTTGGCAATAACATTCATTGTTACAATTTGGCAGGCATTATTCATTGTTTCTCCAGATACAAGTCAATATTTGATTTTTTTGTTTGTTTTTAGTGTTTTTATTTTATTTTCCTGAGGCATGATAGTGTGTTCAGTTTTTGTTCGCTCTGCAGAGCACCTTGTCATGATACAAGCTTTTATTGACTCCATATGTATTGTGGCCTGCTAGGTGCTAGTGCTGCTGCCTCACAGCTGTCATGGCTATTATGTAGTGAACATGAAGGATAGGTTGATAAGAAACTCTGAATTGACTGGTATAAGTAAGGATAGATGTACCTTTCAGTGTGCTCTGCGATGGACTAGAATCCCCCCAAGCATTGTCTCTTGCCTTCTCCCTGATAGTTATTGCCTAAATATGCTTTTAAGAAAAAAAAAATTAGTAATGTTTGGTTTAACATTATTTTTTTCACAGTATAAATTATATATCTTATGTCATGATTCTGAACGCAGGAAAATTAAAAAAAAACGTGTTTCAGAATTGCTAGGATTTTAGTAGTTACAGGGAGACAAAAACTAATGTATCCTCACAAGCACCAGCACTTGAACAATACAAAAAGATCCAAAACATAATTCCATATGGTTGTGTCCACAATAGTTTGTGTTGCTCACCAATATGGTCCACATGAGTGCCTGCCTATGATGACTAGCTCCTGATACACACACGTAACAACTATGTTGAAAAGTGGCACACAATGTAAAATCATGAAAAATGTGCACAAGGTAATACATAATGTTCAACAGAAATAGCAAAAGAAACTAATGTTACCTGTAAAATATATACTGTGAAGGAAAAAACAACTATTTCACCGAGTATGGTATTTCCAATAAAGATTAAAAGAGTTGATAATCTGAATCCTGTCTTCTTATACATGGAAAATGCCTTGTGTGACCATACCAGCTACAGAATGACACAATGCTATGTCCATCTTCAGGAGATCACCAAACAAACAAAACAGCATTAAAAAATAAATAAATGAAAAATAGAAAAAAAAATCTGTAATGCACAGAGGAAAACAAAGTTAAAGAATATATTACATTAATTGTGTTCCAACTGTAAGTGTATCATTTTGTTCACTTCTGTCAGGTTTGGCTTGAACTCTATATAATCTTAAAAATGGACATAGAGAATTTGAATATAGCTTAACAGGAGTGCCCAAAAGAGAAATAATGTCAAAATAACATAAAAAGATGAATCATGTGTACTGACTGCATGAGACATAGTTCACCCATTCCTTAAAAATTTTTATTATGTAGTGTCAAACATCATATGATTAGGTAGAGACTGAAATTTCAGGTGTGTTCCATGTGTATCATTCCATTTTTAATGACAGTAGGTCCATATTAAACAACAAGTCAAATTCCAGTCAGTCTTTTTGTGTCAAAGTCAATGTCTTTACAAATTTACAAATTAAAATATGAACGTATTTACAAATTTATATTCTAGTAGGCATCTTCTAAACTGACTGATGAATTTTGGAGGTTCATTAAGAAGGTTTAATTTGGAATAACAATGCTCTTTTACTTTAAGAGCAAGTGAGCATTTAGGTAAGCATAAACAATATAAACATTGCAATCTAAATTATTGCTCTTACTACTTGTATATAATTAAAATTTACCAATTTATGGACTAAATCACTAAACACTAAATCAGCCCTAACATTAATCACTTTTGAAAACAGAGTAAAATCATGTTGTTGGGAAGAAAAAAATATCTGTGAATTTAATATGTTTGGTATGTGTAAAACCTGTATATAATTCCATTTATACTTGACCATTAAATGAACGGCTCTTAGGGGTATACCCATTGAGGCAACTAAAATTCTTATTGTTAATGTTCATGAACAATGATATAATTCGCTAAATCACAGAAAAACGTCTGGGGGCTCAGTAGGTACCTACTGGTTCATTTTAAAGGGCTGATGATCAGTGATTACATGTGTTTAGTGAAGTGATAGCAAAGCAGTTGGATGAGCCTTCAAATCCCATAGATTTGATACAGGAAAAGCTACTCCTTTTTAACTATGTGGCATATGACTTAGATTGTATGAATCATTACTGTATGTATAAATACAGATATGTTATTCTTTCCTTGGGATACAAATATCATTGCTATATTTATTACTAGGTTATCTGCTGTATTTTAAAACACTTTGTTTGTGCAAATACATAATAGTACAAACCATTTCAATTGTAAGAAAATGAACCATTTAAGGCATAATAAGTATTAAAAAGCATGCAACAATGTTTAAATTATAGTTACATTTTGTGAAGACAAAAAACCTGAATTGTTTGATTTGTTTTAATTCGGTAGTAATAAGATGTGATCCCTATACAAATTGAGCTCTGGGGACTAAATTAAATCATCTTTCTTCCTTCTAGTACAGAAAATTACCACCTGCCACATAATGAAACCACATATCTATGAAAAAGCTTTGTTACTGATTATTTAAGTTATATGGTACCAGTTTTTAACAAAGTGTAAGATGTCAAGCATCGTTTCATCAGCTTCATCAAGTCACTAAACCTATTTCTTTATAGCTATTATGGTGATTCAGCTCTGCTTAGTCACATACAGAGATTATAATTTTACTGTTGTTTTCAAACTAAATCTGTGGCCAGTTCTTCTCCATTTCATTTTTATTTCCATTTGCTTCTAATTCCATAGGGTGTCACTCGTTTCAAATCTTAGTTATATTTTGTGTGTTTGTACATGTAAAATAACACCTTTATTATTTTTGACTGAGCTGCCTTACATTTCCCTGAAACAAACCATTTGGAAACCTGCACAGAGAAAAGTGCTTAGCTACATATTCTGGTTTATTAAAAAATACAGTTACATACAAAATATTGTTCAGTGTTATCCAGTAGTCAAGGGACTGCCAGGAAGGAAAATAGCACCAAAGTATGATAGAAGTACAGCTTGACAGAGGAGAAAATGAGATAGGGATACAAAATTGGCAGAATGAGTACACCTCCTCCTGCCATGTGAGATGTCAGGCATTACTTGTAAATGGTAACTTCTTGCAGCAAAGTATGTTCTCTAAAAGCAATTTACTCAAGAATACCATTGACTGATCAAGGCCAAAGAGAATTGGCAAGGTGTCAGAAGATCTTTTGCCTGACATGGGGGAGAGAAGTGGTAATCATATTGTCATCTTATTGTAAGGTACAGGAGGACTACCAGGAAGCCAAACACAACTCCCTAGAAGTTAGGATGAAGTATACTATTCCCAGGTAGGAGATGTGAGGACTGAGATATGCAGACATCAGAGAATGCTAGGAGAGTTCCAATGCAATGTTCCTATAGGTAAAGCAAGCTTTGACTTATTTCCTGAAGTGACTTCAGAAGTAGCAGAGGCTGTTGCTGCGAGGAGAATTAAACATGAAGTTAATATCATTCACTTGTACTAATGCGGTGTTTAGCAGGGTTCATTCAGACAACATGTTCCTGTCCTCTGGGGAAATGTGGCGGAAGCTCATCCAAATAAAGTTTAACTTATCTGGAACAGACACATCACCTAGGCATTCTAGGTGCCATATCAGTACTTCTTTGGGTAGACCTTAGACAGACCCAGTAGAGCAAAAGTACCTGTGCTATCCTCCACCAACTGGCGAACAGTAACCTCAAGGTCTTCTTGTACCATGAGCACTTATAACTTATGTTACATTTAAATAAGACTGATTATAACAATCTGAATGTGAACAGGCCATTCAGCCCAAGAAAGGTTGTTAGTCCTATCAATTTAATTCTTCAAAATTAACATCAAGTCTAGCTTTGAATGTCCCTAAAATCCTACTCTCTACCACACTACTACTTGGTAGCTTATTTCATGTGACTGTGGTCCTCAGTGTGAAGAAAAACTTCCTAATGTTTGTGCGAGATTTACCTTGAACAAGTGTCTGTGTCCCTGTGTTCTTGTTGAATTTGTTTTAAAGTAACAGCCTTAATTCACTGTACTAAGTTCCTTCATAATTTTAAACACTTCAATCATGTCACCTCTTAATAACCTTTTGCTTAAACTGAAAAGGCTTAGCTTCTTTAATCTTTCCTTATAATTCATCTCCTTGCAGTCCTGGAATCAGACTAGTCGCTCTTCTCACGACATTTTCTAATACTTCTATGTATTTTTAGTAGCCTGGAAACCAAAACTGTAAAAAGTAATCCAGATGAGGTCTAACCAGCCAATTATAAAGCTTGAGCATAACCTCCTTTGACTTGTACAGTACACATTGTGCTATATAGCCTAATATAGTAATCCCTCGCTATATCGCACTTTGACTTTCGCGGCTTCACTCTATCGCGGATTTTATATGTAAGCATATTTAAATATATATCGCGGATTTTTTGCTGGTTCGCGGATTTCTGCAGACAATGGGTCTTTTAATTTCTGGTACATGCTTCCTGAGTTGGTTTGCCCAGTTGATTTCATACAAGGGACGCTATTGGCAGATGGCTGAGAAGCTACCCAACCAGAGCACGTATTACCTATTAAATAAAACTCCTCAAATATATTGTGAGTACGGGGGCTGTTCACACCCCTAAAAGATACGGCTGCTCCTCAAAAAACACTGAAAGATTACCTTCACATTGCTCTCTTCCTTGCTGGGCTTAAATGTGGCTGTTTTGTCAAGCGATATGCTTCCTGCATGGTGCTTCGCATACTTAAAAGCTCGAACGGCACGTATTGATTTTTAATTGTTTGTTTTTCTCTGTCTCTCTCACTCTCTCTGACATTCTCTGCTCCTGACGGAGGGGGTGTGAGCAGTGGGGCTGTTCGCACCACTAGACGATATGGACGCTCCTCTAAAAAAATGCTGAAAGGCTACCTTTACATTGCTCCCTTCCTAGCAGCTGCGTTGTCCGGCGGTGCTTCGCATACTTAAAAGTCCAAACAGCCCTATTGATTTCTGATTGTTTGCTTTTATCTCTCTCTCTCTCTGACATTCTCTGTTCCTGACGCGCACTCCTTTGAAGAGGAAGAAATGTTTGCATTCTTTTAATTGTGAGACCGAACTGTCATCTCTGTCTTATTATGGAGCACAGTTTAAACTTTTGAAAAAGAGACAAATGTTTGTTTGCAGTGTTTGAATAATGTTCCTGTCTCTCTACAACCTCCTGTGTTTCTGTGCAAATCTGTGACCCAAGCATGACAATATAAAAATAACCATATAAACATATGGTTTCTACTTCGCGGATTTTCACCTTTCACGGGGGGGTTCTGGAACGCAACCCCTGCGATTGAGGAGGGATTACTGTATTCCGTTAGCCTTCCTAAATTGCTTCTGAACACTGTTTGGAAGATGGTAGCGATGAGTCCACTATGAGTCTAAATCTCTTCCTTAAGGTGTACTTTCCATTTTCAGACCTCCCATTGTGTACTCAAACCTCAAATTTTTACTTCTTTCATGTAATACTTTACATTTAATTGCATTAAATGTCATTTGCTACGAATATGCCCAAACCTGAATGCTGTCCAAGTCCCTCTGTAATGATTCATCAAATTCTGGATTATCTCCCAATCCACCTAGCTTGGTGTCATCTGCAAACTTAACCAGCTTCTTATTTATATTCCTAATCATATCATTTATATACTGTATGTTAAAAATTGCAGTGGCCCTAGCACTGACTCTTGAGGGACATCACTCATTATCACCAATTTCAGATAAGGTTCCTCGCAGCATAACCCTCTATTTCCTGTATTTTAGCCAATTCTGCATCCATCTACACACTATATGTTTAATTTGCACTTCTTTTAGTTTGATGCCAAACCTTTCATGTGGTACATTATCAAATGCTTTCTGAAAGTCAAGATAAATAATATTGTATGCACCACTTTGATCATATCCTTTTGTTGTTTTTTCATAGAATTCTAACATGTTAGTAGAACATAACCTTCCTCGTCTAAACCCATGCTGAATTTTCAGTAAAACTCCTTTTCTTTCTATGTGTTGCTCAATCTTTAAAGGGTTTATATACAGTATAAATATACTGTGACCGTCACCACTTGGGAATGCGGCCACTCTACAGAAACTCCCTCTTAAACAGTGTTTTAATGGGTAATAAACACACTCTTGCACACTATTCCCCCTCCTTTGTGCGGGATCAGCTGCATGTGGGGCTTCAAACATTTAAGAGACCGAGCCGCACCCGTACTAATGTCTCACTGTCTTGTCCTCTGCTCCAATCGCTGCTCTCGAGCCACTGTACCTGCTTGAAGAGGAAGACTTTGTGTTCTTTTGACCTGGAGTCAGGGGCCGAGCCATCACGTTTGACAGCGGTTTCCTTTGAGGGCAGACTGCCTCTGAAAGGATTTTGTGTTTGTATCTCCCAGTACAGCAATAAAGTGTGTACTCTTCAGAAAACCTTCTCTGCACTTCTGTGCAGCTTTGTGACCCAAGCTTCACAATATAGCACTCAAGGATAAGCACTCAAGGATAAATTTTATCTTGTCCTGGTGATTTGTTTGATTTCAGCCAATTTAATCTGAGCAGCACTTCTCCCTCTAAAATTTTCAAATCACTCAGTACCTCCTTGGTAGTCTCTTTTACTCACTTCCTCACATGTGAAGTCTTCAGAAAAATGTAACTTTAATCTTTTGCTGCTTTTTCACTGTCTGTATACAGTAGAACCTCTGGTCACGAACGTTTCCGAACAAGTACAAATCGGGTTACAATCAAAAAGTTTGCCAAAATTTTGCATCCGTTCACGACCACACGCTCTGGTGGTGAACAAAAACACTGGTGACCAGTTTTCCTATGCGCGTTCGTACACGCCAATGATTTTCCATTCTCCGTTTCTCATTTTCTTTTAAATGCGCATACAGGGCCTAACAAAGCAGCTGATGTTGCAAAAGGAGTTACAATGTTAACCAAGCAGAGGACTCAAGTGCTGGAAGAGGTGGAAAAACTGTTGCTATTGTGGTTGAACGAGAAGCAACTTGCAGGGGATAGCGTAAGTGAGGCGATCATATGCGAGAAAGCCAGGAAGATTAATGGCGATTTGCTGGAAAAAAAATCCTTCTTTGAGTGGCGAAGGTGAGTAATTTAAAGCCAGTAGAGGATGGTTTGAAAAGTTTCGCAAGAGAAGTGGCATTTAATTTTTTTTTCCCTGTACTTAAAACTCATAAAAAAAGTGTTTACAGCGATCAGTTCGTAAGGGTCTAGTGCGAACTCTTACAATGGTTTTCTCAGTGTTATTCAATGTTTTTACATTTAGTTTACTATTACACTGTGTATTTTATGGTATAATTAACTATTTTTGTCCTTAAAAATATATATATTTACATACAGTTCGTATGGCCTGGAATGGATTAATTGTATTTACATACAATCTTATGGGGAAATTATGTTCGGGTCGCGACCAAATTGGGTCATGTCCAGAGTTTTGGAACGAATTACGGTCATGACCAGAGGTACCACTGTATTTTAATTCCCCATTACTATTCCTGATGCACTTCATTTGCTCATTGACTGTTGTTTTACTAGTAAAATACTGAAAGAATCACTTTATGTCATCTTTTGTCGTATGTGCTATGTTCCTCTCTAACTACCCTTTAGCCTCTTTAATATCCATTTTAATGGTTACCCTCATGCTTTCATATGCCCTACGATTCAGATTAGAGGTATTAGTTATATCAGCCATCTAAAGTTGTTTTTTCTTTTGCAGCTTCTTATTCAACTCCTAATTAACCCACTGAAGACTTTTATGTTTGTTTGTTTTTTTAATTTCCTACTAAATTGATTCAATTGGACAGATATTTAATAGAGCTTGGGAGATATAAACTAAATCGTTAAAGACAGAATAAGCAAAGGAATATTGGATAAACATGTAGTCAAATGATAATTTATGGAAACCAACACATTAATCAAAATTTAAAATCAAGAATAATATAAAACTGTATATCATCTTTTATTTTCAAGTCATTACAATAAGAAAGTAATAATGTTCAGATTCTTTTCTATGCAGTCTTTAATAATTGCACTGTGATGTTACATGCTTGCCACACACTTTTTTTAAGAAAAAATCCTTAGATGTTATTTTATAATTACCTTTTTAATTTTGAAGTTTGACTAAGTCTTGTCCTGCACTTTCCATCACATTGAAATTGTTTCTCATGTTAAAGCACATTCTTATTTAGCTTATTCAATAGAAACACATAAACTCGGCATTCACATTCAGAGTTTACTTTTATATGTTAGTCATTGCCCCTTTACAGAAGAGTACCCTCTCTATCGCCTTCATGAATTTTAAGTTGTACTCAACTCACTCTTTTCCACATTTCTTGTTTTGCAGACATTCATAAACTAATTCTCTTGTTCTGATCATATTCCTTTTCCCTCTTTAACTTATTCAAATCAAGGCTGTTGTACTACATACTTGTGTCTGGGACTCAAATTTATGAATAAACACTTAGCACATAAATGTATTTGAAAGACAGTTTAATTTTGGCAGTAATACAAAGTCAAAATCCAAGTAGTGCACAAGCGTACTACAAACAAGTAATCATTGTGCTACAATGCTTTTTGCAAGACTCTTAAGAGGCTTTTGCTTTCCAAAATACTGAAAAAGAATTAGCTCCCTACTGAACTATTTGCGGATTATTGCAAGCCATGAAATACTCTCCAGCCAATCAAAAACCTCTCAGGGGGTTTCATTATGGAAGCCCAGAGGATTAGAATTACAATGTCTAAGGAAAATAGGAATTGTCATGCTGTGGTAATTTATTAGTTCTGTTTTTATTAAAAATTTGCTTTAATCTGAGGGTAGAGGTATATGCAATGCTCCCAAGCCAGATACTAATTTGGAGAGTTTAAATTCATAGAAGAAGCATAAAAATACAGTACATACCATCCAAAAAAGAATTTTTAAATATATTTACATTATTAGTGAATAACTTTCATTTGAGTGGGATCATTGAGTTTCAGTTTTAGACTTTGGAGGAAATGATGAGTGTAAATTGGTTCCTATATTATTATCAAAAAAAAATCTTCACAAACTACTTATTTTTCTTTGGATACATTTTCACATTTTTTGTACAAAAGGATATATTTTAATAAGCATAATTTACCCCCTCATTCATATTCAAGATAAATTCAAAGTAAAAAAAAAATAAAAGAACATAAGAAATTTGACAAATGAGAGGAGACCATTCAGTTCATCAAACTTATAGCTAAGCTGTCCCAATATCTTATCTGGATACTTCTTAAAAGTTTTCGAGATTTCTTCTTTAACTACATGTTTTGGTAGTTTGCTCCAGATTCCCACAGCTCTTTGTGTAAAGAACTGCATCCTGGCTTCAGTTCTAAATGAACTTTGACTTAATTTCCACTGATGTCCTTGAGTATGTGATTCACCCTTAAGCTGACAGAATTTTGTTGGTCCCACTTTACCAATGCCTGTTAGGATTTTGAAGACCTGGATTAGGTCCCCACAGAGTTTTCTCTGCTTGAGACTAAACAGGTTTAATTCTCTGAGTCTGTCAGAGTAGGACATGTTCTTAAGTCCAGGGATGCACTTGGTTTCTCTTCTCAGTATGGTTTCAAGTGCTGTTATATATTTTTGTAGTGTGGTAACATTAGTTTATTATATAGTCTGAGCACAATGTCCCTCAATTTATATTATATTTATTTAGTTTTTACAATATACCCTAACATATAATTTGCCTTTATAATTGCTTCTGCACATTGATTAGTCAATATAAATGTTGTATTAACATTAACACCTAAATCCTTTTCAGAAGTTACTGTAGGACAGTGTCTCCCACATCAGAGGCTCTTTGAAATTGTAAATAAATTATGTCGTATGCTTTATTTCTGTGAACTGTTACAATTGCCTGTTCAAAAAATCTAAAATGTTAACTCATGTTGGATGTTATTTAGTATATCATAGAGATACTTTTCTACTTTATTTCTTAATATAGTTTCCTTAATTTTGATGCATGGTACAGAAGTAAGACTTATTGGTCTGTAATTGTCAGGATTAATTTTGTTTCCCTTCCTGAAGATTGGAATTAATGATAGTGCCCAATAATATTTGTAAGTCAATTGCCACTTTAATTTGATTTATTAATTATTTCAGTGGTTAAAAAATGAAGGAAATAATATCAATAAATGACTTCCACTGTAGCCTTGTTGTCTGGAAAGCAAATTGTTACTTTTTCTTTTAGGGTGGCACTCTAACTGTCTACAGGTATGTTGGTTGAATCACACACATGGTCATTGTCATTGTGAAGTATGCACAGGGCTCATGACTATATAACTTTCCCTTTGGCTGTTCTGGTTTCCTTCCAAATAACAAGACAAAATATATTGGGGATGTTTCTTGAATCATTACATCCTGGTCTCTTTTTTCTGGCATTGAGGCTCCATCCCCAACTTCCAACCCTATTATATTTGAGTAGGATATTGTTGAGTGTCCTATCAGAGGCCTTTCTTTAGCAGTTAAACAAGGTGTACTTGTAGTTGTTTATAGCAAACTTCACTTTACAAGAATTTACTAAATCGTTTGGCAAAATTCTTTTGGAGACAAATCCAAAATTGAAGTTGTAATGAAACAGAAGTCCAGTGCAGAATACTGTCGAAAGTTTGTTTTTGAAGATTACCCATGCATTAGTCTCTCAGAAAGATTTTCCTTTGTAGGTAAAGTTTGAACAGTTAATGTGGGCACCCATGTTTGCATCTATAAATAAAATAAACAACGGCAGCACCCAGAAAAAAAACTAAGACCCTCACCAACCAGTGTTTAATAAGGCAGATAGAATTATTGAAATAGACCAAGAAATATAAAGGAAAGGGTAAAAATGGTCAAAACTGAATGGTCAAAAACACCAAACAATGCTATTGCAAACTGCCGCCTGGCTTTTTTATGGAGGATTTGGAGCAGTGGTTTCTTCCTTGCTGAGAAGCCTTTCAGGTTATGTTGATATTAGACTCATTTTACTCTGTGGATATGTATTATTATATAACATCACAAAATAATTGGTAATGGTGTGCAAAACTAGCTTTCTGCACAGTGTATCACACAGCTGATCCCAAACTTCATTTCACATTCAATTTTGCACCTGTGAAATTCACTAAAAAGGGTATTTTGGAGTTTTAACAGTTTTTTGGGGGGTTGGAAGAAAGAAACATTGCTTCTTAAGAATTTAGCAACATGGTACACACCTTTTGGACCTGTATATTTATCACAAAAGGGATATACAGAGAAATTAAAGTTTCATAGGAACAAATGTGAGAATTATAGGGTTCACTGGCTTGGGCAGTAAAAATAACCTCACACATGGTTAATCCTTCGTTTAACCCAGGCCCTGCAGCAAACTGTAGTCACAATAATGAGCCTCAGATCCCGCATCCCATTTGTTATTCAGGGGATCGGAATTAATGTAGAGAGTTCCTTAACCAGTGTTTTATGGTATTCAGGGTACAACTAAAGACATACACTGACAATCGTACACATAATTTATTATTTCCTTGCTTCAGTAGGCATTCATAATGAATATAACAAATATTATCTTAGTAAATAAATCACCTGTCTGTTTCTCAGCAGGCCAAATGTTGTTATCCAAATTATTTTAAATATAATAGCTGTATCTGTAGTATTAGATTAGATCCTGCTTTGGCTAATACAAAACTTTGTGCGCACTGTTAATAAAGTCCTTACATCAGCCCTAGCGTTCTTCTGCTGCCTGATGGGAAATACAGTGCCCATGTCTGCACTTGTTTTTGTTTTGCCCCCCAACATTTCAAATCCTTCTCCCCAGTATGCTGTAGGCTATATTTTAGGTTGGAGCAATGGCAGCATTCGCTGCAAAATTTCATAAAAACCGGTTTAACCATTTTTGGCCAAATAAGTGAACAACTGAAAAGACAGACAAACAGATCATTTTATTTATATACATTAATTTAACTTCAGTATTCATGAAATAACTACACACATAATAACTTCTTTGCATTCTACATACAATATCAACAACATTAAGCAACAATCATGTATAGGCAAGTGGCACAGTGACTTCTACACTCTGGCATTTTATGTAAACTTCATTATAAAGGAGCTTAATTCTCAGAGGATTTGTTAACTAAGCTATTACTATTATTTAAACTGTGTAACTTAAAATGTTGTTCCTTCTAAATTTCACACATTATGTAAAAAGAACAAAGTAGTATATTCCTAGTTATGAAGAATCTGCTTCTACCAGTGTCCTTGCAAGAGGAGTGGATTTATCAACCCATGTTTGCTTAGAAATTATTTCCTAAAGCGTGGCAACACTGGAGTTGCACCCTTTTTCTCATGATCAAAGTATGTTATTTGTATAGAAAAGAAAATGTTGCAAGGGTTACTAAGATGGCATGACACAGAAGAGGCACTAGCAGACAAAGACCATTATTAAAAGAAGCCAACCCTGAGGACTGAAAGCTTATGTAAGGGTCAGAGTCTGTTAAGCCTGCAAAAACAGAGGATGCCCTCAACATTTTGGACTTCAAGTCAATAGACATGTAACTGAGAACTTTTCAAGAAACTAACAATATATCCCTCTTTTAAAAGAAAGCAGAATGTAACACCACTAAGGGACAGAAGAGGGTCCAATGGTTTAACTGCATGTGGTACGGTCTCTGAAAGCAAGTGTGGCTGCCTCCATCCTTCAATCTATATTCCAAATCTACTTTAATCACTTTTAAGGGCAAGGTGGCTGGAGCTGCATACCTGCACAATAAATGAAAGGTTTAGAGATCCAGTGAAACCTTGGGCTGTAGGAATGCACGGATATTTTGTAACATGTGCTATAACTTCTGAAACTGTGTTTTGATAACACTTGTTATTTAAGGTTTAAGTGGCCACTTCCTGGCAAGTGTTAGACACTCCAACTGTCACATCTTTTACTGTACGTGGTGTTTGTTTCTGTTCACTCATTTTGAAAATCTTACTTGTACCCTTTTCCACAATTTACACAGACTGTTGCCAGTGTATTTGCATTTCATCCTTAAATCAGGTGGTAACAAAAAGAGGAGCGATGGGCATGCCTTATAGTGCATCATGACAATTAAGAGGTGAATAAGGTAAAGTTCCCCTGGCAAAGTAATACTTTTGTTTCCTACATACTGAGTATTTAAAGTTCTAATTTACATTGGTAAAGATGAAGCAGTTTAACAGTAAGAAGCCTTAAATGAGCTGTCTAATGATGTATTATTATTTGTGATTTGGGCTCCAGTGAAGATCTTTGTGATTGAGTGCACTAATTTGTCCTTCACATGTGGTTGTGGACTTTCTGAGCTTCCTGTAGATGTTTCTTCTGCAGCTTTGTATTGATAAATCTGATTTATTTTGCCACCTATCTAATGTATGATATGGCTGTTTTGTGCAAGATATTGTGTTCTAAGGTTCCCTTATAAAAGTATGTTTTTTTTTACCCAATGTAGGGTTGTATCTCAGGCACTGAGACTGAACGTGGAGCTAGAGGTGATTCTAGGCATGATTTTAGAGCAGAAAAACAACCAGAGACATTAGAGTGATTAAGAGGAATTCAAGAGAGTTTTGAGAGACAGATGAGGCAGTGAGAGAATGAAAGAGATGTACATCTAATTTGGTTAGACCAGAATTTACTTCCAGGCAGAGATCAAAGCCAGAGTAGATAAAGGTCAGTTTGCTGGTACAAAGTTTAAAAGTGCTGGTTGGTCTTGGCCAGGTATGGTCTCCAGATATGTCATGAGGTAAATTCATGCAATCAGCTGATCATTCTTGGGTTGATGGGCACGGGCTTCAGTTCAGTTTAGCAAATCATAATTTCTTGAGCTGTTGTCCACTTTAGAATGCAGGTAGAAATTAAGTGGTGTTGGAAGGAAGTGGGTGGATGGAGTCATTCTGCATCTGTATGCAGTCTTATAAGGAGTTTTTTGTTTTAGCAGAGACTGTAGCTTGTGTTCGACTAAAAATCTAATCAAAAAGAGCAATGCCCACCTTGCCCTAAATTGAACTGTCCTTTTTTTTCTTGGTTTGATAGTTTGTATTGGCTGTGTTTCCTAGTCTTGTGTGTTTTTGTTTGATAAAGTCATTATTTTCTTTGGAACTTTTACTCCAATTTGGACTGTTTGGTAGAGAGTGAACTTTTCCAACACACTCTACATTACTGTTAAGTAGGAAGATAAAGATAAGGAACGGGTTAATTTAATTAGATCTAAGAGTTTACATAATGGCTATAATTGTTTAATTTTATATTTAAAAATGTTTTTGTGAAAACAAGTAGCCAGACAGATAACTGAAAAAGAGTGACAAGAATCATAGATTTACAGTAGAAAGTAATAAATTAATTAATTTCTGGCCTCTTTCTTACAAAATAAACATTTATATAATTGTATTTGCCTCACTCTCTTTTCCCTTCTCTTCAGGCCACAGACTTGCACACCCTCTGATTTTGTTTTGGTAGTGCTCTTTCACTCGTGTAATGCATTCAGTGATTTTAGAACTGTATGTTGTTCAAATGATGAGTGTATTGACAATTAACAAGTGGTGACAGATAGACAGTTGCCATTGGGGATTTTTATGTGCAACAAAACATAACTTAATATTAATTAAACAATAAAGCATGACTGAGCCTTATCAGACCTTTAACCTAAAAACAATTAGCAGCAATTGAAATTTTGTTCAAAGTAGAAACAATTAGTTGTTCTGTAATCTTTAAATTAATGTGGTTAAGTGATTCATTAAGAAAAAAATGTTGAAAAGAAAAACTGTGTGATGTTCATTTAATAATAAATGGTGAACAATGCATTACATACTTGCCATTATATAGCAAAATGGTTACGAGGTTATGATATACTTCAACTGTTTCTTTTCTTTTATTGAGTGGTGTTTAGTTTTATCACATCAAATATTTGTACGAACACCTGTTTGATAGGACTTACTGCTCATTAGCCATGTTAGACACTGCATGAATTAGACTAAAATCAACACTTTCCCAGCTTCAAGAGAGAAGTGTGCAGTATGATGAGCTAGAATAAGTTCAATTTAATGCACCCTTTCTTTGATAATTGCAGTTCTGAAAAACATTTATTTTAATTCTTGCATGTTGACGCAGTGTTTTAGGGCCTGAATTTGTTTATCAAGTTCATGCTTACTTCATGTAGTGAGAGCTTTTAAGTTTACTGTCCGCTCCAGATGATCACCCTTATCAGTATTCCAGCTCAGTGGGTGTTGATATATACCGATTATATCTATGGAAAGTATAAAAAAAGGAATATATATTTGTCTGCATAAAAATTGGGAATGTTTGCATGTTTTATAGAATGAATAAAATTTTAAATTCAAAGATGTTAAATATGAAGAATCAATATGTTATATGTTGAAAATGAATGATTTTTTCATACCATTGCATCTCTAATGACTACAATAGTGTTTACTTGCATACACTGTAAATATCATAAAACACTGAAACCACTTCCCTTGTCCTCAATTAATCATTGATGGGAATGGCTTTCTGTTAAGTCTACTCAGAAAATCTAGAAGTGCAGATTACCAACGACCATGTTCTCTGTAACTGCAGTTATGCCATTTTGTTTGTATATGCATAAAGAAAGCGAACAATGTCTTGTAGTCTAGTATTTTTATTTTAGGAATACTCCTTTTATGTATTAATAACAAAGGTAAAGTATGTAAATGTTGTGGTGATAACTGGCTAATAGGATGAAGGGTAAGCAATGAAAATGAATGATGTATACTAGGAATGCTAAATGCCTCATTATTATTTCTTGATATTAACTTAATATCCATTGATGAATTCATTGCATTATTATAATGCAATTACATTTTCCTTATTTCTGCTTCATTTCATAATAATAAACAAGTGAAAAATTAAAATGGGAAAATAAATAAGTTTTAAATCCATCCATCCATCCATTTTCCAACCCGCTGAATCCGAACACAGGGTCACGGGGGTCTGCTGGAGCCAATCCCAGCCAACACAGGGCACAAGGCAGGAACCAATCCCGGGCAGGGTGCAACCCACCACAGGACACACACAAACACACCCACACACCAGGCACACACTAGGGCCAATTTAGAATCGCCAATCCACCTAACCTGCATGTCTTTGGACTGTGGGAGGAAACTAAGTTTTAAATGTTAAACTTTATTATGGCATTGGGTATTGATAGCAACTGCTGTGTGTTTATGTCAGTAACAGATTTTAAGAAACGATTTTTTTTACTTTCACTTATTTAAACAACATAGTCAAACAAAGCATAATGATCTATTGGCCAAACAGATGGAAATCTGTGTTGCTGCTTCTGTCCAGTCTATTGATTCCTTGAATTTAAGTGAAACACTTAAGCTGTCTATGTCTGAAGTGTAAATATGCATAAAAAAAGAATGTAAAGTATTTTAATAGGTGCTCTCCATGAAAGCAGCTAATGTTTTAATTAGAAACAACAGAACTGATGTCATTTGATCTTAATCAGGTTTGACTTGCAGGGCTCTGTGAATTTCAGTTTATAAACAAAGAACAGCTGATAGACTAGCTGTTCAACAAATAACCCAAGTACCCTCACATTAATAAATAAAATTATACAATTTACTCAGAACACAAGTATTACAGAAGACAGATCTATGCATACATATACAAGCACAGGGTACTTAACAACACAAATGTAAATCTAAGTTTATTGTTTTTTGTTTTCCTCTATAAACAGGACACAATTGTATGAATTATATTTCCTGTTTCTGGTTTGTTCACATATAATGAGCAAAGCACCTATTGCAATAGCCATGTTTGCCTGTCTGTCTCTCTATCTGCATGAAAAAACTAAGATCCCCATGGATGCATTTGTTGAAATGTGGCACATTTATTCTTCAAGGAAATTTGTAGAGACATTTCAATTTTCATTATATTTTGAATTGATTGCGTTATACACAGTTTTAAAATTTCAAAAAACATTGGTGAATTTGTAAACTTGTTAAAAAGAAGGAACATTCCATGCGACACTACATTACTGTTTCAAATTTATTTTGACGGTGGTTAAATCAGCTTGTACATTTTGTATATTTTCCTCTTTTTCATCTCCAATAGCCACTGCTGATGGCAAACAGATCCCCCAGTACACCAGCAGACTGCATGATCGAGTAGGAAGTTACTCACTTTCCCTGGCAGCTTGAGCTGTATTAGCAAATTGCTTCTACATCTTGAGCAAAAGCAAGAGAACAAATGCATCAGCACCTTAGTCCCCCTGATGCTTGAAGTTGTAACAGGTAAGTTACATGATATTCCTAATCATAAAAGTATAAAATTCAAGAAAGGAAAGCAAAAGGTAATCTAGCTATGAAAGAGTTACCCTGTGATGTTATGCACAAGAGTAAATAAACATATACTCAGAATTAACCTTACATTAAACCAACTTCAAAGCAACATTATCTGCAAAGTATAATCACTATTTTACTGTCAGTATAATTTACTAAGGTGACCAGTCATTGCAGTGACAGGGACACTCCCAGTTTACGGCTATGTGCCCTGATAAATAACTAAAGAATATCAAAATGTCCCCGTGTTAGCAGGCTGCCAATCTAATAAGACATTGCTCTGTCAAAACAAACATCCTCATGATATATTTAGAGCAGTGTATATGAAATGACCCTAACTCCTAACGACTATAATTGCACAGTCAAAAAGTTTGATTAAGACCTTGTTTTAAAATTGAACAGCATTGTGGCAAGGACCAAGAACCAGACAAAAACTGAGTACTGCTATTTATTTGCTTCCATATCAACCAATGTGTAGAATCACGTATTCATTTGTTTTGTTTTTTTGCCCTGTTATCACTATGATAATGATGTGATAAAGCAAGCAAGCATTAAATAAATTAGGCAGGGCTTTATGTGTGGGCATAGATGATACAGAGGTGTTCAGGTTTGGAACCTTGAAAATCTGGTCACCGTATAACTTATCATCAGAGTATCACATTTACCCAATACCCATACAGTTCACTCGCTGTAATAAAGTTTGCCTTTCACTTCTGTTATTGCCTAACATATGACATAACTAAATAGCTTGGCAAGTCCCATCTTATAAAAATTATAATGGTACATGCTTAAGCAAAGAAAAAATTAATTACAAAAGTTTTTTTAATCAATAATTTAATTCAAGGCTATGTTAATTGGCAATTGTAAATTGTGGTGTGTGTATCTGTGTGACTGAGGACTACATACATTTTCTAACTTGTTTATTTTTGTCCACATCATTTCTGAAAGAAACATTATCCATTTTGGGCTGGGCTTTAGCAAACGTTTCAGTCTATTAGCTTGTTAAACGGTCACTTCCTTGAAAGAATAGTGCCAACCCCTGGTTTGCCGGATAATTACATTTACTAGAGCCCTTAAGCTGTCTCCCAGCTCAACAAACAATGCCCTGTCTTCCAATCCATTACCATGAAGCACATCTGCAAAACAATAAAAGAATCTGTCAGTTTGTCTTATGCCACCCACATTCTGTTTTTCTCTGTCCCCCAAACACTCCTGCTTGTTGTCCCCTGACTCCCTAGTGCCCCTTTCTTCTGCTGCTCCTTCCTTTTTCTCCAAAACCTCCTTCTGCCTCTCATCTCCTAAGAGGTGTGTCCAGTCCGTACAAAACAGAACCCCTGCTCTCAGGGCCATTCGTTCATAGTCCATCAGCAGCTGTCTGCATGTTGTATTCAGCTGGGTAGCAACACTTATTAAGTCAAATGATTTTTGCATTTAATACCTAATAAAACAAAAAGAAGATAAACAATAACACAATATGTGGAACATATACAGTTAACATTTTTTTTGTTTGCAAGTAATAACATTTTGTCATAATTGCCTCTCTATTGCATAGTGTATCAGAAGAATAATACAATATATATTGTAGCGTTATTCAAAGCTTGCCATGGTGGAAAGACATATTCCAGATATAAAATAAGTGTACTCGTTTTTGCCTTAATAGTTTAATATTAAATAAACATTTGAAGCAAGTCAAAAGAATATACATTATAATGTGAAACAAATACTGTTAATTGGAAGGTAAGCTGTACTCTACATTGTTAGTCTACTTAAAAGTAAAATTGCACAGTTGTTTATCCATGTAATAGTCAACTAGCCTTGTAGATATTTTTAAGTAGTTACTTAAAAAATACTGCTTCAAATAAAAGAAGAATGTGAAGTGCAATAAATATATACAGTTATTTTTAAATTTTTTTCATTATTTTGTTAAATGTAAATTCTTGTCATAAACCAGCATCTAAACCAAGTCTAAAGCGCTGATTTATACTTGTAGACAGGTACACATGCACCTCGACCCTCCAGCCACTGCTTCTCTTGCCCTTGGCACAAGAAGCAATTTACAGAGGCGGCACAAAGTAAATACAGCAGAGTCCAGGCCACTAGCAGACAGTCAGGAAAAAATCAATAGCTAAAGAAATCAGTTGTTGGAATTGATGAAACGGATTACGGATCATAAGCTAGTGAGGGGCATTTACAGCTAAGTATGGTTTACGCTTCAGCTCTAGAATTTGTGGGCAGAGGATAAACACAGATCGAGGCAGTTATTGAAAGATGTACTATCCCTCTACACACAAAAACAGCCGGTGGGCTATTTGCAGAATAGAAAGCAGAGCTTTTGTTGTGGTAATGAATTTAAAAGATGAACACACTGCATGAGCAGTAATTACAGATGTACTGTGCCAAAGCTAGTTGGTGGCAAAGCTGTATAAAATAATGGAAATGCTGATGCTCAGCTGTTATTTTTCTTTAGTTTTTATTTTCCTTATTTGGTTAGCTTTAGCTACTACCAATTCAATAAGCAAACTGATGCATGTATTGTATTATTAACCTTGTCAACAATAATATTAAACTGACATGCACAGTATGCAGAGATCTGCAAATGGTATATTTTAAAAATTATGCATAAATATAAAAAGCTGTAACATGTACACATAAATGTAAAAAGGTATAAAACGTGCAGTATTTAAAAGCTGTCAACTAAAAGCACATTACATAATACATGCTTATAATACAAAAGATTAGCCTTTAAAAATATAATAATAAAGCAAAATCTTGTGCAAAAATCACAAATAATGATTCAGTGTTGAACAGCCTGCTACCATTAAATGACTGCCCTTTAAATATATGCAAGTGGACACTTAGCAATAAAATTTAAGCTCTCAATTAAGTTAGCCATTTTCAACACAATTGCAAAATCAAGGAGTAGTACTCTAAAAGTCAGAGGTGACAAAGAGCACATGAAGCTCAGCACATATAAAATTTCTACTCTTATTTCAGTTCATCTTATGTGTAATGTTTAGTAAAAGCTTATTAGTCTCTAGTGTAGTATGCCAGGCTGAACAATGGATATGAGACAGGCAGACTGTGCCACACGGAGTGATTTAATTATTATCTTTCATGTTATTACTTCTCAGCTCTGGTTCTAATTCCTATGTAGTGCATTATTTCTAATTCATGTGTATACATTCTTCCTTACCATACAGCTTCAGATCAATAACACAATTCTGGGATAACTTTATAGTTCTAAATTTCAACTGCAATTTTAGTACTTTGTTCATATAAATTCAATACTATAAAGAACCCTGAAAAAAGGCCTAAAATGTGTGGATAGAGTTATGTACAAAATACCCATAATATGCAAAATTGTTTTCTGAAAAATTATGTCTGTGTCTTCTGATAGCTTTTCACTGTTAATGAAGTGTGGTATTAAAGTATTTTGTCTTGGGCAAAGCGATAAGAGTCAATTCATCTTAATTAATCTGACCTTTTTAATCTAGGCTGAGTAGTGAGGTCTTTATTACCGTACTGTTCTTAAGCACTTCCCAACCATGCACCTTCATCTATAGAAAGATAGATAGAACTTTATTTATACCCTGGGGGAAAATATGGCCTTTTACAGAAGCTCATTAAAATGAATTAATTGATAAATATATAAATAAACAAACATATATAATGTAAAGTGGCCAGGCACTGGGGAAACACCGGAGTTATGACAACTTAATAAATGTTAGGATGCCAACTGGGTCATCCCATTTAATTCCTTTTTCTTTTCTTCTTAACTTAAAATAAATGCTGTCTGGCAAATAGGGACAGCATGTTGTCAGCAAAAAAACAGAAAACAAGGCTCAGGTTAGCTAGTAACAACAAAGACAAAGCAAGTCTCTCAAGGAGCTCTGTAGCAGTCAGGTCTCACTCTAGAAAAAAGACACATCCTTCAAGGTCCTGTGGCTTCTTATTTTGGAATGACATGAAGGGGAAGACTGACCTAATTGCCTGGCATGGGCGGCTTCTTGGAGCTACAGGGACAGAAGGAGAAGACACAGTTAGTGACATCGCCCCCCTTCACCCCAGCGGGTTAACACATACCTCAAATGAGCTAGCAAGGAGATCCTTTGACATGCATGCGTGACACAGAACTCCCAACGCTTGTCCTTAGGGTTACAAAAAGAAATTACAGTGAGGTCAAGGGCTTGGGAGAGGGCATTGGCATTTCTATGGAGGGAGCCTCACCGATACACTACATTGAATTTATAATAATAATAATAATTCTTTGCATTTATATAGCACTTTTCTCACTACTCAAAGCGCTTAGCAATTGCAGGTTAAGGGCCTTTCTTAAGGGCCCAACAGAGCAGAGTCCCTTTTGGCATTTACGTGATTTGTACTGCCAACCTTCCTTTTGCCAGTACAGATCCCTAGCCTCAGAGCCACCACTCCGCTTATAGGGTTGCAGTGCCAGGAATCATTGAGTAAGGTGAGGATTAAAGTGTCAATGGGTGATACACACATAGACCAATGTAAACTTCCATCCCAGGAGGTAGTACTGTACCTGGGTGATTGCCCACTTGATTGCGAGGGCCTCTTGTTCAATAGCCACATACCTCGTCTCCTGGTCTAACAGTTTCCGGCTGAGATACATGAGTGGGGTGTTCAACTCAGTCAATGACTTGGATCAACTCGGTACCCAGGCCTGTGTCCGAGGCGTCGGTCTGGTGGAGAAAGGGGAGAGAAAAGTTATGTTGGAGCAGACATAAGGGCCATCTTCAAGTCACTAAATGCAGCCACTGTGGCAGGGCCACACATCACCGTATTGGGAGTCTTTTTTCTTGTCACCTATGTGAGAGTCACAGTCCTTTCGGAGAAGCAGGGAACAAACCTTCGATAGTACCCCTCTAAACCTAAAAAAAACCTGTACTTGCCTCTTGCTTTGCATCCGGGCCCAGTCTTGAATGACAGGACCTTTGGACCACTGAGGTTTGAAGTGTTCTCTGCCCACCATGTAGCCTAAGTAATTAGCCTTGGCCAACTCAAAATAACATTTTGAGGGGTTTATCCAGGTCCACCAGGTCATTTTGGGTTGATACCCCCTTACCTAATCTCTTAAATGGGCAGTTTGCTACTTAGGTCAGGGATTCCCCTTCCATGGCAAGGCTCCTCCATTCTGGAAGGAATGTCAAATCCATGTCAGATTTGCTTTGGGGCCAGTTCCTCCCTAGTATTTCACCATACGAAGGTGCGGTAAGGACAACCACCCACAGCTGTTTCAGTAGGCCCTGGGCCCATATCCAGCAGTTGGCCATCTGGTGCTCGCACCATTCACCAGGTTAGACTGGCATGCTTACTATTATTTTATCCCAACTGGACAAAGTGGCTGCGGTGGGTTGGCACCCTGCCCGGGACTGGTTCCTGCCTTGTGCCCTGTGTTGGCTGGGATTGGCTCCAGCAGACCCCCGTGACCCTGTGTTTGGATTCAGCGGGTTGGAAAATGGATGGATGGATGGACAAAGTGACTAGCAACAATGGTAATGTTGCTGCCGGAATCATATAGGGCAAGGACCACGTGGCCATTCAAGTGAACTGTGCCTATAAAATGAAGCGACAGGGGATTAGTTGCGACTTTGAAACAATACCTTTCTCCTTGCGTCCATTCACACTCCATAGAGTCATCGGTCTTAGGACAATGAGTGAAGGTATTGCCCGGGTCCCCACATCGATAACAGTGTAGGGGCTGCAGAGACTGCTCCCTTTTCCAGGTAGGTGTATTTGTCTTTTTTGCTCCTGCTTCAGGCTACACTGCTGCCAGCACACTGGTCAAAGGAAGTGGTCTGGGAGTGTCAACAGTAGAAAGTCATCCTCTACCATTTACAGAATGCGCTCCTCTGAATTTTCACCAGCACGTAGCCAGTGCATCAGCTTTTCCCATAAATCAAAGCGCCTTTTGTGGCAGTGCTGAGCATGGTATGTTGGTATCAGGCCATGTCGGGCAAGGATCTCCTTTTTCAGTGGAGGATAGTCTGAAGCGAATGGCTTCTCTAAGACGTAATTTAAAAAGGGACCAGTGGATGTACCCACTTGTGTTCTGGCCATTTTTTCAAACACTAAGAGGTATGTTTCCACGTCATCCTGTGGATGCATCGGGACAAGAAACTGGGCAGGACCTTGGCATTGTCTGTGACAGGGATCTACCTCTGCACATTCTGCTTGTTATAGCTTTAGGTGAGCTACCTCCTCAGCCAATCTCTGTATCATCTCCGTGAGGCTGCCAGAGTCTGCCATTGCCTCTGATGTGATCTTGCCAACTATGCCAATGTAAAGTGGAAGACATGGTTAGCGACAGCAACCTCCTTTTTCCCCAGTGGGTTAACACATAACACATACACATAGGATGAGCCAGCAAGAAGATCCTCTGACATACATGCATGACAATACATAGACACACACACTCACTGTTGTCTGAACACACACCTGAATGATTAAAAAGGAAGAACATTACAAAGAAAACTGACTTGGCAGTCACATTCACTGTAAGCCATTATGCAGATTTATTGCTGTTTATTTAAAGTAGCCCCACAGCATTTCTTGACACACCTCTGCTGAATAATTTCTTGGCTGAAAGTCCTAAGTGTTAGTGTGTTAGAGAGATGATGTGCAGATTTGTTCATAATGGCACTCTGTTTTGTTTTAATTCTCTCCTTTCCTTCTACCTCCAAGCAGGTCTACAATGTCTCCCATAACTTAGCCTGCCTTTTTAACTCTAGAATCCCTGAAGCCTAATGTCATAATAACGGGCCACCTTAAATTCCTTCGCACCTCTCGTCATCAGCATCTTTGTCTTTCAAATGTGTTGATCGGCACTGGCAGCAGGCAGCCTGCTCACTCATCCCTCCACCGAGGGAGATGAAGTCTCTTTATCTGGCAGTGAGTTATTTGAAATTGTATAGGTTGAATAATATGTTGTTATTTGGAATACATACATTTCATGTGTGTTCTGTGTCTACTTCCATCTGTGTAAATGTAGGATAACAGGAAATGTGAGGCAAGAAATATTGAACACAAATCTGCCAGAATACAACATTTTATGCCAAATTTGTCAGGCTTGGTTGAGATATATTTCAAGAAAGGACAACGGACCTTGGTTGGAAACAGTTGCTCATCAACAGTAATATGTTGCCCTGGGTTGTAACTCAAAACAGTTCTCAACAACACATTGCCAGATGTCTGAGATCGCAGCAAATCTGTCATTTTTCACACATTCTGCACAGGTTATCAAAGGGCAAATGCCGCATTGATACTTTGATTGTGGTCATGGGGTCACATATCTTTGATTGCCGGTACACACAAATAGTTCTGAGCAGGCATCACCCACTGTACCAACTGTGGTCATCACTGCTCTTGTGATAAGAATGTAGATAAATGCCATCAACTCAGAGAGGGAGTGGCAAGTTCATTGTACCACGTCATTATTATTTGAAAACTAACAGTGTCAGAATTTGTGGGTGAACGTGACTGTGAGAATAAAACTGAATAAAAAAAAAGCTAACTTTTACAAGTAGTAAGAATTTACACCGGGTGTCACAGACTTAAATCAAATGTATGTTTTTATTATATAATAGTAATAATAATAGCAGCTCACTACTCAAAGTGGGGAGAGTTTGGGCTCAGACCCGCAACCTCTTGATTAGGAGGCAGCAGTTTTTACCTCTGCATCAACCAAGTACACAGTTGACTTTCTGTCAATTGATATTTGAGCTTCAGTTTTTACTCATTGACAGCAACATGTACTTTGAATAATTTCTTTTTCTCTGGTTATATTCTTGAATAAAAGCTCACTTATTTTGTTATAACTTTTGTGAAAGTGTTTATTGATATTTGGACTTCAGTCTTCACACATTATACACTTCACGTCGGCATTTTGTCATTATTACAGTAAGATGAAAAAATTTCTGTTTTAGTTATGTGTTCAACATTTCTTGCCTCGTATTTCCTGTCATCCTACATTTACACAGATGGCTGTAAACACGGAACACACATGAAATGTATGTATTCCAAATAACGATAAGTATATATTATTCAACCTCTACAATTTCAAACACCTCACTGCCAGATAAAGAGACTTCAGCTGCCTCAGTGGAGGATGAGTAAGCAGGCTGCCTGCTTCCAGTGCCAATCGACACATTTGAAAGAAAAAGACGCTGATGAGGAGGTGCAAATGAATTTAAGGTATCCCAGGATTACGACTTTTTTCGTAGGCTTCAGGGATTCTAGTGTTAATCAGCTTGTTGATTTGATGAGCTTTTCTTGAAGTAATGTTACCAGCCCAGAAAATCACACTGGCCATCACACAGTTGTACAAGATGTGAAGGATGTCACTTCCCACATTAAAGGAACACAGTTACCAAAGGAAAAAGAGTCTTCTCTGCCCTTTCTTATATAGTTCCTTTGTGTTGTGAGACCAGTCCAACCTATTAATATTTTTGTGGACCACAAGTACTCGTAGGAGTGGACCACGTCTACATCCACTCCTTGAATAGTGACTGGACATAGAGGCTTTTTGGTCTGGCGAAGGTCAATAATCAGTTCCTTGGTTTTGCTGATGTTAAGATGCAGACAATTCTCTTTGACCCAAGAAACAAACTTCCACCTGACTACTATACTCTGTCTCATACCCCTTATCAATACACCCTATAAGTACAGAATCATCTGAGATTTCCTGCAAGTGACATGACCTGATGTTATACAGTACACCCTCGAAATTTGCGGGGGTTACATTCCTAGAGCACCCGCGAATTGTGAAAAACCGCAAATTATGGATGTGGTTAAAAAATGCCTATTTTTATAGTTTAAACCCTAAATATGCCCCCAAAACACTTTAATTTCATTTCAACCTTAGCTTAATACATTACCTAAAAAAAAAATGTAAAAGTAAACCCGTATACTGTACAATACTGTACTGATATGTCACCCCCAGTGCTAGAATGTAAAATTTCGATGTTACCGCTATATGTACTGTAAGTCATGCAAACGCGTTTTCATTGCCAGAAGTCTTAGAAGCTGCAGGGTGTTTCGATGGCATGTTTGGGGCTTTAACCCTTAAAATGCCACATACTTGGGGGTTAATGCATCCCAGGACGCCAAATACTTTTTCACTGAACTTTTTAAGTAAACGTCACAATTCACAAAGAAAAAGTAAAATTTTAATGGAACACATTTTTTTTCATGCAAACAGCATCACAATTACTGCAACACTGATCATTTTACACACAGCTAATGAACTGTAAGAACTATTTTAAAAACTACTGTAACAAATATGTACAAGGTGCAACTGACACCATTGATGAAATTCAGTAAATCACTGAGCCAACTGCGCTTGAGCTGGCTGCACGCATACGCACAGACCAACACTGGCACTGGCAGGCTAGTCTAGTGCAGCGGCTCAATCCCAGAGACAGTGAGGCTGCAGTGCTGCAGGGGCCAGCAGAGGTCATGAGCTGTATGCTCAACGAATGTACGGCACTGACTGATCAGCTCCGGCGTGCTGGTAAATTTCACTGGGAACCGACTATAGCCGGTTGTGGCGGTTTAATTTTAAGGATTAAGAAGAACAAAACAGAAAACACGAGAACACTCAGCTGGAGATGCGTCACAGGGCAGCAGTCAATCAGCAGCAAGGAGAAATGAATAACGCTGTAGCGGTCCAGTCCCGCTAAGATTCACACTGTCGAGAAGACGGTGATTTATTTATTTTTATGGTGGAGATTCCAGGGACACACCCAGCCTTGACCCGACCTGCATGCAAAGCAAACCGGTAATCAAACAGCAAATAAAGAATGTAATGAAAACAAATGAAAACAACGATACCACCACTGTTCCCCTTACGACGATTATACATTAAATACAACAAAGCACCAACAAAACACACACAGTAAAGTCCATGAAAAATGGCAAGGATGAAAGTAATGATGAAAATAAATAATCCAGAGATCTGCACGTTGAATGGGAATGTAAAGATAGTCCTACTGGTAGTTCCTCAATGGGTGAAGACGGGTGGATGGGTTCAGGAGCACTCCTTTCTTCGCAGGATAGCAATGAATCCACTTACAGTCCTCATGTACACAGGCAGACAGCAGACAATCCAGACACCAACCACAAAACGATCCAGGACAAAATGAATAAGTTCAGGTAATCAGAAAGAAGGCAGGCAGAAAGACAGGAACTTGAAACTCAAATTACAAAAACTTTTTTTTTTGCTTTTGGTCACTGTTCTCCTTTTTATAAGCCGCGCTGACGTCCTTTGACCCCAAGAGCCCCTGCACCCTAAGCAGAAGACCAATTGGAGCCACTGCAGGGACTGCTGGGAGTTACAGTTTCAAATTCTAGTAGAGTATGCTCTTGGATTGGCTACTTTCACCATCCCAAGCCGCGTTTTCCTCTACGGTTGCTTCCTGTTCTCTCTACAGTGCAGTATTGCCACAAAAAAAGCCATAAAAAATTCCGGAGGATATTTGCGGTTTTCCGCTAACAATTATTAGTTAGGTTCTAAGGAAAAACCTGCGAACGATTAAGGCCGCGAACCCTGAACCGCATCTTCACGGGGGTCTACTGTATTTATAGTCTGAGGTGTAAGAGTGAAGAGAAAAGGAGACAGGACTGTTCCTTGTGGTGCTCCAGTGTTGCTCACATGCTTATCAGAGACACAGTCTCACAAACTGCGGTCCACCTGACAGGTAGTCCATTATCCAGGACACCATAGGCTCATCCACATGCATATCTCTCAGCTTACCCCTTAACAGGGTTGGCTGGATGGTATTGAAGGCACTTTAATATTAATTTTTAACTTTAATATTAATTATAATTGTTATTTTATTTTTTGCCTAACTTAGATAGAGCTGAAATCTTCTTCTTCTTTTTAAACTTTATTTTACAAGTGTTGTAACACTTTTTACAGATAATTCTCATTCTTATGTTTCCAAGGTAAAAGAGGCAAAGTATCTGTCTGAACAAAACAGAAATTGTCATAACTAAAGGGTTAACTAAAATACTTGGAAATACTAATATCTGGCATAAGAGTGGGTTAAATATTTCACTTATTTTGTGGGTGTGAACATCAAGGATTTAAAATTTACTTAATTCACAGTCTGGATCCACTTATCTCATAAAACCATTAGTCATGCCTCCTTTTTTGGCAAGACTCTGCCCCAAACAGGTATTTCTCACTTGGCTGCTTAAGTCGGCCATGTCGGGATAAGCTTGTTGAATAGTCTCAGACTTAAAAGAAAAAAAAACTGAACTCAGATTATTCATTCATTTATTGTACTATATATGGCTGATAATAAGATCTGCAGTAAACATTACATTTTTTTCATTTATATATATACACAGAGAGAGAGAGATTTTTCAAAGTTTTAATACTGTATATTAGAGAAGTAAATTTACCAATGGTAAAAATAATTATACTATACATTATTTATATACATTAATGTACAAATGATGTTATATACACAATAAAACAGTGATAATCTCAATTAACAGCACTAATGGAGAAAATAAATTTGGAGGTTGGGGGGTCAACAGTTAATGTCACAGATCCTACTCAACACCAGACAAAGTCACAGTTCTGGTGATTTAGGCCAACTGGTCCCAACCTCCTCCTACACAATATAAATATGTTTTCTGGACCATATAATATGAAGAGGAAATCCTTCTATCCTTGGATTATATATATATATATATACTGTATATATATATATATATATATATATATATATATATATATACTGTATATATATATATATACTGTATATACAGAGAGAGGGAGACTATAAATAGCAAGTAAAGGAAAGAAGTAGTTAACATACTATACACTTTAATAGGGTTATACTCTTGCCATTCAAAAACTAATGATTCCACTTGGGCATGGTAATCTAGTAAAGATGACTGCTATCGTGGCTCCTTTACCTAGTATAACTTTATTTTTTGTTTTTTTTTCTGCATTTTTATGTATAATGTTTGTTGAAATGAGGCTGTAATGAGCTTCTATCATCTATCAATGAATGTGGGTGTGGAGAACATTAATGTTTGGTTAGATAGTGGTTGCAAATTAAGACTGAGGCTCTACCTTCAAAGGTCCTAAGGAGCCAGTTAAATACCCTAGTTGTCTCCACTATGTGGTGGACTGCACAGTCTCACACGTTCCCTTCTGTAACCATATCCCCTGTTTTGGTGAAGAGTTGTTGCCACCTCTGCTGTTCTCTCCTTAACAAAATTCTCTCTGTGTTCTCAGAGAGGGCCATTACATGTTTGCCTATAGCTACTTGTAAGCCACTAGCTCCCAGGGTACAGAACAGCATTACATCTCTTTCTCTCTCATGCTACCCACTACCATTCCAGGGCACACCGCACATGGTGTTCATAACAACCCTTAATGTTTCTTTATTGACACTTGTAGAATTTTTATCTTGCCTGGAGGCTGTCTTTGGGACTTATTCCTCATGATCTGTGCCATGTTAGTGGTTCCTTGCTAATAGCACTCTATTGCAAGCTAGGCAATACCTCATAATGTGAGTGTAGTTAAATTTTTTAGTGTTGTTCATTGAAACAAAAAACTTGAAGGGCAATAAAAGAAAACAAATCAGATCTCTCACATTGGTTGATTATCATTATTAGGATTTTTACCAGACAGTAATTTGTTTTTTCTCTTAAATGTATGTCTCCTCTAGGAAATATAGCCTATTCATATGGGAAACTGTACTACTGCATAGTACGAAATGTTCTAATTTTTGCCCACTTTTCCCTCTTTTAAATATTCATTAATTAATTATTATAAGATAATGATTAATTTATTATATTTAATTAGTCAATGGATGACATAGATTGGTGTTTATGAACAGAAAATGCATCGCACCTGAAAGTTCATTAAAAAATTTCAATTTACTCCAAATGCCTGTAAGATGGGTTTGCACTTCATTAACAGCTAAAACTGGGAATCAGTATGCAAAATATTATCCTTTCTGTATAAAGAAGTATTTGTGATTTCACTATTAAATATGCAACTATAAAAATATTAATTTAAAACAGTAAATACATACCAACCTATTAAATGTTTTAACATGAGTTTGCTCACTAAAACAATGAATCTACTGCAATATGTAGTAGTTCAAGCAACCACTGTAAACCACAATATCTTCTTCTACCTCTTCATCTTTTTTCACTTCTATGTGGGGTCAATGTGCTTGATCAATTTTCTCCAACAGTTTGGCCCTGCACCTCCTTGCCAGTCAAACCCTTTTCTTCAGATCTTCTTTTACTTTATCCATCCACCTCCGCTTTGGCCTCCCTCACTTTCTTGTCCCTTGTACTTCCATCCCCATCATTCTTTTGCCCGTATATTCATTGCCTCTCCTCACTACAAGTCCATACCACTTCAATCTACTTTCATGTACTTTGTTAGATATCACTCCCACGTTTGTTTTATCTCTGATTGTCTCATTTCTCATTATGTCCTTTTTTGTAACTCGACACACCTGTAGCACCCTTCTGCTTTTACTGAGGATGCTTACCTGAGTTCAGTTTGTTTTCTTTATTTTATTACTAACTTTAAATATAACCTTTTACCCTAGCATTCTCAGCACAACTGTGTTACTAATGTAGCTAATTAATATAAAACGTATATAAAAACTAATACTCTGTTACAAACAAAATATTTTAACTAATTAACTAATGTAATTTACATAACTCTACCATTAATTACACAATTCGTTACTAGACCCCACATAAGGAGACTATAGTCACCTGCCAACGTGATTTCCCCTTTTTGCCTTATATGGCTTAGCCAGCCATTATAAAAAAAAACACCAAAGTTCAATGGTTTAGTTTAAATACATTAACTATTTACATATATACATCACAAATCCATACAAGAGTATAAACTTAAAAAATCCAAGAAATCTATTTCAGTGTTGAACCAGCAGTCCTTTCTTTGAAAGCAAAAAAAATCAATAAACAAGTACAATCCCCTTATAAAACCTAAGCCGGCAAACTAAAATAAAAGGAACCAAACAAAAGTTAGGTAAATGGTACCACACATAAGTGTTGCAGGCCTGGTACTTGAAGGTGATTGCGATGTTAATCAGCGGCTGCCTCTTATGGTGTATTAGAGCAGACGGGCCTCATTTCCTCGTTTCCTGCAGATGTGTGCCGACTTTCGTGTCTTTCATAGCGAGTATCAAGTCTCAGTGATAGTTGGTCAGCTGTAACAACATCCAATATCGTCAATGTACTCCAATGCCCGCCGACATCTTCCATGTTCAGCCGTTCACGGACAGTGCTCCACAGCTCAACAGTTTGGCATTCTCGACCAGTCTGTCCAATCACCAATACGTTCACGTTTTCTGTCCCAACGGTGAATTCTGTGCTAGAATTCGGTCTTTTTTTTTTCAAACTCCTTGCTGAAGTTTACAATCGACTCGCTCCCAGCGCAAAAAAAAGTTCTTTTTCTAACAACTTTTCCACCCCTCCCTTCATCACACTCTCTCCTCCTCACCTCTGACCCCCACCCTTTGTTACTCTCCAAACCAATAAAATAATTTAACATAAATACCAGCATTTACTTTTTACATTTATAACTTTGTAAATATAATTACATAACTTTTTAACAACATGTATAATAAATTTAACTGTATTAATCACAATTTATGTTACACCATTGCTATTACCACCTCATAACTTGAGTTTTAAAGGGCTATACACCCATCTCACTTTGCACTGTATGGAGCGCAGATGGAGAACAACAAAGCTACATGTCTTTCAAATTGCATGGACAGAGAGTGTTAATAAATATAAAAAAGCTCTCTTTAAAGCTCGCTCAGAATACTATTCTACAATAATAGATAGCAATAATAAAAATCCTCGGGTACTGTGGCTAAATTAACAAATGGAAATTCAGATCAACAGTGCAAAATACCAACAGATATTAGCAGTACAGACTTTATGAACTTCTTCAATGAGAAAATTAAAAATATAAGATCCTAGATCTCTGCATCACACTACAAACCAAATACTAGCTTAACAGACCCTGTCTCACATTGTATTCAGCACTTTAATAATTTTAATCCTGTAATTGAGCAGGAAGTCTTAACTTTAATTTCTAAAATGAAGCCCACTACTTGTTCCCTAGATCCAGTGCCAAAAAAACTAGTAAAAAGTGCAATGGATGTTCTTGCAGCACCTATTCTAAACATTATCAATAGTTCATTATTGCATGGCACAGTACCTGAAGCACTAAAAGTGTCAGTCATTAAACCATTACTTAAAAAGTCAGACCTAGACCCACACATACTAAATAATTATAGGCCTATTTCAAATTTACCGTTTCTCTCTAAAATACTAGAAAAAGTATTCAGCAGTCAGCTTCAGTCACACCTTACGCAATACAATTTATTTGAGAAATTCCAGTCTGGCTTCCGCACTGGTCATAGTACAGAAACGGTACTAACGTGGGTTGTAAACGACATTCTGATATCCTCTGATGAAGGAAACTCCACTGTAATTATGTTGTTGGACTTAAGTGTAGCATTTGACACCATCAACCATTCTATTTTACTGCACAGGCTAGAAAATGATGTTGGGCTTACAGGCCCCGTGTTCACTTGGTTTAGTTCTTAATTATCAAATCGATTCCAATATGTACAGAAATGTGCTTATACTACTCCATCATTATACACAGAAGTTCGATATGGTGTCCCGCAGGGCTCAGTACTGGGACTTTTACTGTTTTCAATTTACTGTACATGCTTCCACTGGGATCTCTCATTAGGAAACATAATGTTAATTTTCACTCGTATGCAGATGACACCCAGTTATACCTTTCATTTAAATCAAATGAAGTTTCTCCGATGTTGTCTTTAATTAGTTGTGTTAGTGAATTAAAGGAGTGGATGAATGAGAACTACTTGTCTTTAAACACAGATAAAACAGAGATGTTAATTGTTGGAGGGAATGACGCTGACCACAACAATATTTTGTCATCATTTAACTCAGTTGGAATCCCCATTAATTTTACTGAATCAGCCCGCAATCTAGGAGTTATCTTTGACTCTAGCATGTCATTTAAAGCGCATATTACAAAGTTGTCCAAATCATGTTTCTTCCATCTTAAAAATGTTAGGAAATTAAGGCGCTTTTTAAATAAACAGGATTCTGAGATATTAATTCATGCATTTATTTCTAGTAGGATTGACTACTGCAATGCGGTGTTCACTGGATGTTCAAACTGTTCTCTATACAGCCTCCAGTTAATCCAAAATGCGGTCTGCAAGAATTATTACAAGAACAAGAAAATACGAACACATAACTACAGTTCTTAAATCCTTACACTGGCTCCCAGTTAGGTTTAGGGCAGATTTCAAAATCCTCCTTTTAACATATAAAGCATTAAATGGCCAAGGTCCGGCTTATTTGTCTGAACTTATCATGACTTACAAACCAGAGAGCACATTAAGATCTCAAGATGCCGGTCTGCTTATGGTTCCAAGGATTAATAAAATAACAATGGGAGGTCGAGCTTTTAGTTACAGGGCACCTAAACTATGGAATGGTCTGCCTGCTACTATAAGAGATGCCCCTTCGGTCTCAGCTTTTAAATCCCAGCTGAAAACTCACTACTTCAGTTTAGCATATCCTGACTAGAGCTGATGATTAACTGTACAGACTGCATCTCTGTTGTTAGTCATTAGCACTAAAACATAAGTAACATGATAGTTATAATTGGATACTAACCCTCACCTATTCTGTTTCTCTTCTCGGTACTCAAATGTGACACTTGGTGCCACGGCCCACCTGCCAAGTTGTTTTGCCTGCCTAAGGTAAAGTCATCCCTGATGGAGGATCGCAGGAATCGTGGGAAAGAGGGGTCCTTTCATCGGATTGGCTGGCCCAGCACTGTTTCAGCCATGGAATGGCCAAATGGTGGAGGTCGCTTGATGGATGAGGTCTCCAGGACTCTAAATATATCCTAATCTTATTATGTGATATCATTCTACTGTTAAATTCTGCTCCATACTTCTAAAATTTTTATTTTTATACTGTATTGAGGATTTGTTCTGTTCTGTGTATTGTATTGTATTGTATTGACCCCCTTCTTTTGACACCCACTGCACGCCCAACCTACCTGGAAAGGGGTCTCTCTTTGAACTGCCTTTCCCAAGGTTTCTTCCATTTTTCCCTACAAGGTTTTTTTTTGGGAGTTTTTCCTTGTCTTCTTAGTGAGTCAAGGCTGGGGGGGAGGCTGTCAAGAGGCAGGGCCTGTTAAAGCCTATTGCGGCACTTTTGATTTTGGCCTATACAAAAATAAATTGTATTATATTGTATTGTATGGACCCACCCTTGTTGTGTGTGTGTTCTCATTGCCCAGTCCATCTTGGTTTCACAAGTATTGATGTCCTAGGTTCAAGGGAGCATGCAAGCTGTGGATAACCCAAGCATCACACTGAGACACAATAAATCAGGTACATTATGCAGAGTAAATATTCTGCCCTTCTTGCTGTGAATGGCTTTTGAGGACATCTGATGATTTATGGTTGCTAGCTAAGCTGGGTATGATGCAACTTTGAGAAGGCAAATAATAGAAAATTCCTTTGAATTTAATGTATTACGTACTAATATGGAAAAAAGGTCAAAAGTAGTCAAAAAAGAGCTAATCTATTTTATGAGGTGGGGAGTGGAATTGTTATGTTGTTTACAGCATATATTTCAAATAATTGCAAACTTCAAATCAGTATGTAATAATGTCATGTTATTCATAGCACTAATGCTTATGTGTGTTTGTATACTTATTATTATTATTATAATTTTTGAAAATATTTTTATCTAATGTGATTATGTTTACATTGTCTACAAAAGTCCCAAGGTAGCTACTCCATGGATACGATAAGGACAGAGAAACTTATCTTAACAGTCAAACAAACCTAACAGTGTTATTTTACTCACTTAATCAATGTAAGTGTTGTGAAAACTATACACTTATTTCCAATATTTCCATAAACATCTTCTGAAACAATCAGCATGTGTACTTAGTGTTTTATTAACTCTGTAAACTTATCCCATTCCTTTAAAAAATCATGTGAGGACTGTACATACAGTAGAATAGTAAATATTTTACTCAGATGCCAATTAATATACAGTACATTCAATCCTGTACAAAATCTCCACGTCAATACTTTTTACCACCATTTTACAATTTTGAAGATCCCCTTGCAGTATAACTCTGTTCCACCCATGCATAAGCAGAAATACGGTGCTACCTGGATAGGCCACATTCTCTGACTCTCATATATTAATTTACTTCTTCACCAGAATTTCAGCCATCGCTTGTTGCTGAAGTGATATGTCTTTACGAGTCATTTTTCCATACCAAACTCTAACTAAAATAGGCAATGTCATTATTCATTCAGGACTGAGATTGCAGATGGAAATACTACTTTCAATGCTGTGCTTTGTAGTATTGTCAGGTATTTCTTCTTTCTTTGTCAGCTAATTTTGTTACGGACGTTTTATGTTAAGGCCTAAAAATATGTTTTTACCATGGAATCATATTGAAATCCAAATTTCCCTGTGGCATTTTACACAAATGAAGTAGACACTTAATGGAAAGGGGTCCACATGACCTGCCTGCTTGAGCAAAAAAAAAGAAAACTAGATTTGGAAAAACAGAATGATATTCTGGCTCCAGTCCACACATGAGGCTTTTGATGAGGCAAAGCGAGTCTGAATACTTCTAGGTGTATACAGAGGGCAGTTAGAAAATGACAGCTCATCACGCTGACCTACCTCTTGAACTTCTTCAAAGAGCCTATTAATAAAATTGATGATCCAAAGGATCCCACAATTTGTACTTGGTTTCAAATTGCTAATGTGTTTTTGAGTGGCCCACCCCACTTGTAATAAGATGTGAGGATACTCCCAAATGAAAATGTATAAATTACACTGTCTGAAATTTAGGCTAAGTGTTCTTATGCATAAATGCATTATTTCAGAGCTGTGTTTTGTGTATGGACTGTGGCATTTTGCAACACAAATTCTGTACCACCAAGCTACACAAAATAATTAATATAACATACTCAAACCTTCAAGATTACATTTATTTTGATATGAAGATATTACAATGAAATTCTTATATGCATGTCTTTCATAGACTTGTGGTGGTAATAATATACCACCAACAGACAAAAAAAGGAAATGTAACAACATATTTAATGTATTGCAATGTATACATACTATGACTGGACTTTGTGAAAGATGAAAAAAAAAATATGAACAATGTCTACTTGAGAAAAAGTTGATTGTTGTAATGAATTATTAAATAATGTGTCATATTACAAACAATAATAATGCAGAGTTTGTCTATAGGGCAGAAATCTCTCTATTGAAAAAGGAAGAGCAACAGCCTGTCTAGCATCCAGGTTGTTCTGAACCATCTTTTACCCTGATACATTGTATTTGTTACAACAGACACAGTTTAGGGTCTGGAAATAGAATACAAAGTGAGGCAAGGTGATTTACACCATGATTAAATATTTGGCCTTAACTATGAGTTCAACTCTTCTTAAAACTTTCTTCAAAAAGAACAATAGAAGAATACTCAGCCTGTTATTGAATTTCTAATTCCTTAATGCCATCCATTGATCCATTTTCATAACCTTCTTTTTCCACTTATGAAATATTGGTAAAATCTAAACTTTCTTGAGCTGATGCAGAAATCTTTATCATCTCTTGATTGAACTACTAGACTCTCTATTTGTTGTCTTCCTACAAAAAATATTAAAAGATTAAAATAAGTTCCATGAATGCAGTGAACATTTATTCTTCAAATGGCTAGACTAATGACATCTTGTGCAAAATCTTGGTATGTTTGAATCCTGCTATTGAATTACAAATCTTTCAGTTCCAAAATGCCAGACTACCAATACTTGATTTATTCCTCTACTAACTTACCTCAACCTGGAGGATCTTCTATGCCAGAATTGTCAATATGCCAAACACTTGTTATGCCACTCTCAATGAATATTCATTTATATTTTTTGCTCCTATGTTAAATTATGCCGTTTCTCTTGAATTTTAATCAGCTGTATCTGTAGATTTATTTCCTAATTGATTTTTTGTATATTACTCTGCTAAATACAATCTACTGTACCTGAAGAGCCTTCTCAAGTAATTAACTCAGTTCACATTTACTTGTGTAGGCTCTTGATATGGGAACAGACTGTGTTTGGTGTGCTGATTTATATTTTCATACAACTTTATAATGATAAATTGTGTATTACAGGAAATTTCCAAAGTATCTGTGCAGTTAATAGATAATCTATAATTGTTTGCTTTGCTTTCACTACCTCTGGACAGAACCACTCATAAGTGGAATTTGAGGTTGGCTAAATTCAGATAGGGCTACCAAAGTCCAGCCATGATTTGAACATTGATTGGTAGAAGGTTTGAGAACATAGATTATTCATGATCAGGATTGGCTCAAAGGCATAAGGCCTACAAATGGGAAAGAAATTTCCTCCAAAAATATGATGGCCCATTGGTCCAAGAAGTATAAAAAGGAAACACAACACCAACATAAATATAGGATTCACAAACACCTTGGGCTATCTGTCTCCTCATCTATTCCGTCCACCTAGGGACCAGGCCATTCCAATGAACAACCAGGTAGCAGGGAAAAAACAAGATTTGATAGAGCCTCTTGATATCATTGTGCCTAGACTCATAGCAAGAAGAGTTGCTGTACATCCATGTTGTAAGACGTGTTTGCCATGCCCACCTTGCTTTGGCCTTTGCTCTGGGCCAGGGGTGGGCAATGTCAGTCCTGGAGAGCTGCAGTGGCTACAGGTTTTCATTCCAACCTAATTGCTTAATTAGAAACCAATCCTTGTCAGTCTCAGACCTTATTTAATTTTATGGCTTTTTGCTCAGCAATGTAAGGTCTTATATCGTAGGATATCATCCAAATGATTTGAAGCCTAAAAAGGATCATTTTCAGTCTGTCACATTTTCTATTAAGTATTTTATTAAATCAAACAGTGTATGATGAAAACACACAGATGTAAATGGAAACAAGCTAGATGGAGAACTGCTGACTGCTTTGTCATTTACATCTTATTGTTAATAAGGAGCCATTAAAACAGTGAATGTAGCTGTTTAAGACTGAAATAAGAAATTAAGGGTGAGGAACCGTAACAAGCAAGACAACTAAAATGAAGAATCAAAATGTCACTTAAGCAATAAGTGCTTCATCAGCAATAATTGACTTCTCATTATGAAACTGAGTTGGAACAAAAACCTGTAGCCACTGCGGCTCTCCAGGACCAACATTGCCCACCCCTGCTCTAGGCAGGCTAACATTTGAAATCTATATAATGTTATGAGTAAATAAAAGTTCATACCCGCTCCTCTGCTTACTTTGTATTCTATCTAAATGCCTAGGAATTAAGGGGTTACATGAAAACATGAAGTTATCAGTGTAGTCAAGGCTGATTCACCCTGATCCACCAGACCTCGGCTTGATTAAATAGCTCTTCAAAGCTTGTTTTATTGTAATTTCACAAATATTGAATGACTTTACTGTACTTTAATAATTTACCTTAAAATGTATGTTATTCATGTTTGTATTGTGCAACGGTTGTTTCTGATCAGTGTGTTATAAAATTGAGAGTTTGCATCTCGATTGCACCAGACAAATGGCAGGTGCCAAACCCTAAGTGGGACAGCTGATCATTCCAAGACACACCCATTCACTGACTATACTCACAGGGGCCAAATTAGTGTCACTATTGTCACTACTTCAAACCCCCATGCAAAGTGCACTAGTCCTTGTAGGTGTGATGCAGTAGTTGTTATGCCACCGTGATGCTTCTAAAATAAATGGACCATTCATCTCTCCACCCATTTTTGAACACACTCAAATTCATCATCATGGAATGTAAAATCATTTTTTTATTTTCATTATGAAAGGCGATGAAAACATGCCACCTTCCTTTAAGGGAAATTTTCAGTATATTGTTTCTGCATGTGAAATACCACAGTAATCACTATATGAAGATCAGTGATAATTTGAATATACACACTATTGCCTTTTACAAAATGATATGATATAATAATATGTTTTATTCTGTAGTAAAACACACAGAGTTAAAAGCATCATCAACAACAACAATATATACATACGGTATATATAGGGCAAAATCACACAGGGAATGCCTCAATGGGTTTTAACAGGCCCTATTTTTTGATGGCACCCCACCTTGACTCCGTAAGAAAAATCTCCCCAAAAAAATCTGTAGTGAAAAAAAAAACAGAATCAAAGGAAACAAATATTACTGGACGACAAGCCCCAAAATGAAGGCTGCTTTGCTATCTTTTGTATGAAAATGGAGGCAATACAATTGTGTATAAGCAAAGTACGCATTCAAGATACAAAACTCATTAACTTATACAATGAGCTTTTTTTCACAGGAATTATACACACAGGTTAAACTGCGTAAAAGTTAATATGTGAAGCAAAGCTCATTTTATACTCGGTCTCTGCATATTCTGCCTGAGCCACATGGAAATGACAAGCCTACCGTGAGTGTTACCAAGAAAGTCAATGGCTAAGCAGTGATTTAAAACCAATTTCCTCTGGCTTCCAGGCTTCATCTCTAATTACTATGCCACACCGTCTCCATGTACAAACCTTTTCATGCCCCAGTTGCTCACAAACACATCTTAGACTGTCTGCAGATCTTAAAGATGTGTGGCCTTTATTATATTCATGTAATCATAAGGGGATAAAGTAATAATGATTTTATATATACATATATATGTGTGTGTGCGTGTATGTGTGTGTGTGTAAATAACGCACAAAAACAAAGCCAACAGAAAAGCTAATCGGTCATACATTGAGCAGAGACTGGTGTCTATTTCTAGCGTCTATTTGTAATTTTTTTTTTCTTCTTCATGTCACATCATCTTGTTATGAGCTTGCATTAAGCCTGGCTTGGCTTAAGAAGTTTTCCATGTCATCCCCTCAGGGCAACTGATTATAAGTTTGACCTTTTGAGATTCGGTGTATTTCCCACTTAATCAGTGCTGGAATGAGGCATTCGCTAAGTAGGATCTATAGGATCCCTATGGGAAAAGCGAAGTCATCTAAAAAATAATGAGTTTCCCCCTTCTGAGCTATATCATCAGCTCAAGATAACAGGCTTGATCTCAGCTACACAAATGATAATGCACCATGCAATCCTTGCTTTATTCAGAAATAGGAACACAGAGCCCCTCACTTGCCTTTTTTTTAACAGCATGAAATGTAAATCGAGCTGTGGTATGGGCAAAATGCTTCAATTGGCCTTTTCTGATGCCTTGGTGTTGTCCGCTTAAAGATGAGGTCTAGTGAGACTTTTTGATGCCACATAGCCTGTGTGATAATTGGTTCCCCTGTTGCCGGGGCAATGAGGAGCATGGGATCATCTCCTCTTTGTCTAGTTAAAGTGACATGCTCAGTGGTTTAGAGATAATCTAACTAAGCACCCCTTTCGGTCATCAGTCACTATCCTAATAGCTGATGCTGATGTATTGTTTATCCTTTTTTTTCCCTATGTCTTTCCTAGACATTCTCTCTAAATGGTTTTCATTTAATGGATCTAATTTGAGGCACAAAAAGAAAGAAATCAGTGGAGGGTTCATTTAGATTTCTTCAGCTGTCCAGCAGTAAGCCTGTTTTAAACAATGCTTGGAGCTTAGAAAGTGTCTGTCATGGCCTATGTAACCTAGTAAACGGGAAGCAAGGCCGTGAATTCTAATCTTTATTTACTTCTGTCATTGATATAACACAGAACATCAGCCCGGTAATTCTTATAATGATGTGAACTGCTGCGGGTTAAACAACATTTTTTGACATGCTTCTGTGAATAATATCCTTTCAATTTCTGTCTTGTTGCATGCGAGGCTGTAGAGAAAGACTTGACTTTTTTATTTATTTAGAATAAAGTGTGTGAAAAGATTGTCACGTATAGATTATAGATGTTGAGTGTAAAAGCCTTCCTTGTTTATTGAAGTCTTAAAATCTATTGATTAATTACAAGCATTATTATGAAATTGAGAAATGTAAGATGAGCGCATTAGATAATTTATCAAATTTGACTCTTTGACGTAGTCCTAAGCCCTGCCTTACAATTTTAGGGGGGCGATTTTCTTTTGCTAGCTTAGTCACTGTCTGTATGGAGTTTACACATTCTCTCGTGTCAATGTTTTCTTTGCCCTAGTTACTCCAGATTCCAGCCACCCCATAAAATATGTGTTGTTTGGAATTTTGGATTCTCTAAATTATCCCTGTAAGAATGAGTGTATGTTAGAGTGGACTGGCACACTAAAGGGTTTTAAAACCAGATCGATACACCTTTATGAACTTGATAACTGTGACATTAAGGCATTGCCATATGTGTCATTTTTGACTATTATATGCAGGGCTTGAAGTGGACCGGCATTTCTCAATTTTTAGTTGTCAGCACACTTTGCCAATCCACATACTGTCTTGCTTAACCTAAGTTAAAGACTGGTTTGTGTTCCAATGTATGCATGAACGTACATACAGTAACAGTTTAAGAAATGTTTTGATAAAAATGGGACATAGTTCACCAGTCTTACTAATATTTTATTAAATATCAACTGGAATGGAATGCCTAAAACTCCCAGTACCTATCACATAGCTTGGTAATTTATCGAATATTCTTTATTTTTTTTACTCAAAGAGAAATAATTACTAATTACTGGTTTCCTTCTTGGGCGGCATGGTAGTGCAGTGGTAGCGCTGCTGCCTCGCAGTTAGGAGACCCGGGTTCGCTTCCCGGGTTCTCCCCGTGTCTGCGTGGGTTTCCTCCCACAGTCCAAAGACATGCAGGTTAGGTGGATTGGCAATTCTAAATTGTCCCTAGTGTGTGCTTGGTGTGTGTTTGTGTGTGTCCTGCGGTGGGTTGGCCCCCTGCCCAGGATTGGTTCCTGCCTTGTGCCCTTTGTTGGCTGGGATTGGCTCCAGCAGACCCCCGTGACCGTGTTTGGATTCAGCGGGTTGGAAAATGGATGGATGGAGACCCCCATGACCCTGTGTTTGGATTCAGCGGGTTGGAAAATGGATGGATGGTTTCCTTCTTAATTTTAAATACTGCAATCATGTGATCTGGTAATTTCTTTTATTCCTAATGTGGAAATACCAACTAAAAGAAATATTCAACTTACTAAAAGAATGAATGAGTGTTTTATTTTTGTTTTTTTGCCTTTCCTCTCTTTATTCTGTATTTGAGTTGATAATGTAGTAGAATATTTTAGGTTTACTGAAGCATAATGAAAATAATTGGATGCAAATTAGTTAAGCATGGAATAGTATGGAAATCAAAAAGCACAATGGTTAGTGATCCTGCATCATGTATCCACCATACTGGTTCGATTTCTACACCCTATGGATGTTCATGAGTGCTTGTTAAAGGATACGCTAATTGTCCAAGGATTATTGTGAGGATCAAAACACCAGGAGATGGTAAATAAAACAAGATTTAGTCAGAAGTAAAAAAGAAAGTCTCTAACCAGAAAGTATAAATTGTGAATGCATAAGCCAAAAGACAAAAATCAAGGATGTAAGAGGGAGTCAGAAAACCAAGAATCAACCTAGCACAAGGATCTATTTGGAAATAGGCTAACTATGTTAAACCAAACATTGTTTTATCCATGAAGGAATACTGAACATTGAAACTGTTGCATATTCATAGTGTTACCACTGCAACTGTAGTGCATCAATTCAAGGTGACATGGCAATTCCAACGGTATTCCATAAAAAGTAAAAACAAGATATAAATCAATACAAACCTTTACGAACAAGGGCAAAATTAAAAATAAGACAACAAAATCGTGATTTGCATTTGCAAAAACCCAAAATATAGAACAGTATGCACATAAAAGCTAATATCATTACAGTACTCTGCAAGTTCTCCCATTTCTGCATAGGTTTTCCTTCAACATTTTCAAATATGCGCATGTTGAGTTAATTCCTTATTACAATCTGGCTCTCTGTGAGATGTGTGTGTACTTGATTGCCTGGGGCACTGTCCATGTTCTACCTAAACAGCTATAGCATCCCATATATCTCTGTGCAGCTACTCTATAAATTGCTAGAGAATCTAATTTTCTCTTTCCAACAAGTCTTTTCTTTATTTTTACAAAGTGCATACAATTACTTAGAATACCGCTTGCCCTTTTACAAGATAACCACCAAGACAACGTCCACAACCACATTATGTCACCATATACACCTACAGGCCACACACTCTATGAATTTCAATAATGGCTAACTTGTTCACTTCATAACTTTGCAACTCAACGTGAAAAAAAACAAAATATAAAAAATGAAGCAGATCAGATTCAGATTCACCAGAAATTTCATTGTTTTTTCTCTAGTCTCTCATTCATTTGCAATTTTTCAATCCCCTTTGGATAAGCAGCCTTCATTGTACATGACAATGCTGCAGAAACTTGGAAAGCCAGAAGGCATATTTTCACAGACCTTTCCTTCTGCATTCCCCTTCAGATACAGACTCATCTTTTCAACATTGAAGATTTTTGCTGGTAATTGTTAAAGATGGCATCAATTCCATTGCTACCAATGTGACGTCTCTTTTTCATCGGCATGCTAATCGCTTCTGTTGTGAAGGAGTTAAGTTGATGGGCTAAATGCAGTAAGCCAGAACAATGGGGTAGAGGTAGAGGATCAATTGTCTTTTCCCTTCGTCCATGTTTGAACCTGACAACGTGTTTGTTCACAACATAATTCATTCAGTAACCTCATCCTCTCAAATAAAAATTCTTTTTCAGTTCATTTGTAGCAATTACACCCTTAACGTTTACAAACATCAGGCAGATTTGAGAAGATTCTTTATGCCTACACAGAAAAAAATATAGTATTAATGGGAAAACAACAAACACGAATTCAAAATAATTAGAGTATAAGAATGATTCAAGATGGTGGACCTTCTAGTATTACGTACTTCTGCCAGAAAGAGGCAGGTTCAGGTGGACAGACACCAGAAGTGACGTCAGTGGTGTTACAGCCGTCAATCTTCTGGTCTGCAGAGGGAGGAAAAGAAAATGCATTAGGAGACAGTGCCAATCCCTGGAGTGGTGGGAAATTATAATCACTAGAGCCCTTATACTGTACCCATGTGCCCACATATGATACAAGCACACAACAATATTATTGAGTTACATACTATATACAGTATATGTACACTTCTTGCTGTATATCTACATTATTTGTAAAGCAATTATTAATTATAAAAATGGCAAGAACTTGAACTTAAAACTAATGGTTATTATTGTATAAAGTCCGGTAACTTAAACAGTTATATATAGATGCTTAATGGAATCCTGAGTACATTTAGCTTAGCAAAAGTAGATATAAACTAAACTGATAAAAATAAAATATACCTACAGTAAAAAAAAAGAAGTAGGTCTTTTTTCTATTCATCATAATATCACCTGCAGTGCCTGTCAACCCATCTTCCCTATTTTTATCCAGAACACATAATAACAATAAAATAATTGTCATCACAGTATGATGCAAGTATAATGGAAACTGTACATAATACAGCGGCCTAGGGACTTCCTTTGAGTGTAAACTTAACACATTTTGATGTAATAAACACATTACTAAAATTTAGCAATGTGCATGACCATATTTTGTTTCATCCAGAAGTCTGCCGAAAAAAATTAAAGGATAATTGCCTTGAATGATTAAAATGAATCTGTGCAAGAACCATACATGTAATTTACCATCATTACAATTGTTTTATTCAGAGATAAATGTAAACGTGTGTGTTATTAAAACGAACAACTCTGATCACTGAATGTCTGAATGAAAGGTACTATTTTAAATTCTATTATGTTGTCATCTGATTTGGCTATTACCATCCAAGGTTTTGGTTTCATTTTAACCTATGTGCGCTTTATTCTATAGACTAGCTAACCTAACCTCAGATGAAATGGCTGTGCTAAAAATAAATTGAACTGAAAATGTTAATTTTTTGCTGTGTATGTATAGTATCCTCCTGGGGCAAGAGCTAGTGGGAAGAAGTTACCTGTGTCAGATATTATTAGAAAATGATAGTCAAGCAGACTGCACATAGAGCATGGCTTTTGTAACTATTGGATTTGTATGTGCAAGCCTTAGAATTATAATAATATTCTTTATGGCTCTTTGTAAAATAATGTGCAAAACCAAGATTACTTTTTAAGTCAAAAGTTAGATGTAGTAAAAAAAACCATTGATTTCCACTGCACTATGACAAATAAAACTGAAAATTTCATTAGAAGGCCTACTTGATAGAAATGAAGAACAAAAGGAGTAGATTCCCTTTGGTGAGTAATATTCAATAAATGCCGTCTTAACCTGATTTTAAATTGATTTTTGGTTTCCCCAATATACAGCTGGTTACAGGGCAATCATGTTATATAATAGATGCAGTTGGAGGTTTCAAAACCAAGGTGGTGTGTTGTAATTTGACGTAAATCTGATGGCTTCTAATTGTTTTATAGGCGTCCCAGAAATTACTCAAAGCCTTTTGTTTCTTTCTCATTGCAGGCTGTTGTGTTGGTAATTTACTTTTGCCTAAATAGCCTTTTAGATATTTATTTCTTCTGTAGGCCACAATGACATTATGATCATTTAGTAAATTTGTTTATTCCTTAGGTGTTTTAAAATTTTGTTTGATAACTCTATTTGCCTCAGTTTATCTTGTACAGTATTCTGGTCGCTTCCCAAAAGTGTTCAACTTTTCTGCAGATTCTTTTAAATCTCAATAATTAAGACTTAATTATTCCTCTGAAAATATGTTTTGGATGAAAACTTTGTTTATGAAGAAGGTTGTGTGTGTCTGTTTTTCTAAAGTAAACTTTGGTCATCAGTTGTTCATAAGCTTTAAAAATTATCGTCTCAAGATATTCAACTTGTGTAAGTTCAATCTTTGCTTTAAGAGTGATCTTTTCCAATGGTTATTCAGGGTGTATACATATTCTTCAAATTCCTCAGGAGAATAATTCCATATTTCCAATATGTCACCCAGATATCTAAAATATTTTGTTGATGTTAATTGACACTTTAAATGTATTCCCCTTTTCCAATGAGCCATAAAGATAGTTGTGTATGCTGATGCAAATTTCTTTCTCATAGTTGTTCTTTTTATTTGAAGGAAAAATTGATTATTAAATTCAAATCATTCCTTTTATGGAAAAGTTCCAAAAGTTGCATTATATATAGATGGGGTCTATTCTGTTCTGGGTTCTCTCTTAAATGTTTATTAATGATTTCTAGACCTTTGTCAATGTTGATGTGAGTATATAGATATAGTGAAATCCATTGTAAATAAGAATTTTGATTTTAGGACTGGTACTCCTGTAATTTTTGAAATTAAACCATAAGTATATTTTTACTCGGTTGGATTTTTGAAAGCAAACTTAAATGGTAATCCAGAAATTCTGCCACTGCATAAGATTCCCTTTCACAGTATGAAACCTGTTGGAATCTGAAGAGGGATTATAGAATTTTAATCAAATAGTTTTAATTATTACATGATCATTTTTACAGTTTAATATAAGCATATATTTAAATGAACTTGAAACAATGGATTATTAAAAGCATAAGGAAAAGGACTGGAGGTAACTGAAGGGTTAACTATACGTGGCTTAAACCTTGGGTATGTGAGACATTTGCTTCATCTTGAAAGAGCCACCAAGATAGCTGCTAAGGTTAAAATGAAGTATATATCAAAAATCAAAAAATCTAAATCAAAATCTTTATTGTCATTGTAGCAATGAGACATTGCACAACGAAATTTACGTGCAATTTTCCAATGCAAAAATAAAATAAAAACAAAACACAATTACTCAAGTTAATACTAAAATTATCCATTCATACATATGTCATATTGCACTTGTCCCATAGCCAGTGTTGACTTAGGGCTGTATTGTAAACATGAGAGTGTATTGTATTGTAAACATGAAGGTGAACTTGGTCAGATTGACCACTTAGCAGCATTCAGCATGGTGATGGCTGAAGGATAGAAACTGTTTCTCAGTCGATTTGTCTTAGTCTTTATGGATCTGAAACATCTGCCTGAAGGCAGGCGTTCAAACAATGCATGTCCTGAGTGTGATGGGTCCTGAAGAATTTTGTTGACGTTCCTGAGACAACAGGAATTGTGTAGTTCTTCTAGTGAGGGGAGAGGACAGCCGACTATCCACCTGGGCGACCTTAATGACCCTGTGGAGCTCTTTCCTCTGTGCTACTGTGCAGCTGGAGAACCGCACACAGAGACAGTAGGCCAGGATGCTCTCTACTGTGCAGCGGTAAAAGGACACCAGCAGTTTCTCAGGGATGTTGTTCTTCCTGAGAACCTCAGGAAGTAGAGTCTCTTTTGGGCATTCTTCACTACCTTGGCAGTGTGTGTTCCCCAGGTCAAGTCCTCCCTAATGGTGACTCCCAAAAAGCAGAAATCTGAGACCCTCTCCACACAGTCCCCGTTGATGATGAGTGACTGGATGTTGTCTACCTTCTTCCTGAAGTCCACGATGAGCTCCTTGGTCTTGGCTATATTTAGGAGCAAGTTGTTATTCCTACACCACGTTGTCAGCCGCTCCACCTCACCTCTGTAGGCAGACTCATCCCCCCCAGAGATGAGCCTTACTATCGTGGTTTTGTCAGTGAAATTAACAATTGTGTTACTGTGGTGGGCAGGAATGCAATCGTGGGTGTAGAGGGTATAGAGCAGGGGGCTCAGCACACAGCCCTGTGGGGAGCCAGAGGCTGATGAGTGTGGAGAAGTAGGGGCCCACTCTAACCCTCTGAGTGCGATCACTCAGGAAGTCCTTGATTCAAAGGCAGGTGGAGCGTGGAAGTCTGACAGTTTGGTCATCAGTCTGTGGGGTAAGATGGTATTAAAGGCAGAGCTGAAATCTATGAAGAGCAGCCGTGCGTAGCTCCCCTGCTTCTTCAGATGGGACAGAACAACATGGAGAACAGTGTCCACAGCGTCCTCCGTAGACCTGTTTGCTCTGTAGGCAAACTGGTGCGGATCAAGCATGGGAGGAATGAATGACATGATGTGGTTCCTGATGAGCTTCTTGAAGCACTTCATAACCACAGGGGTCAGTGCAACTTGCCTGTAGTCATTAAGACTGGTGATGGTCTGTTTCTTGGCCAGAGGCACTATGACAGAGGACTTCAAGCAGGATGGCAGAGTGGACTGAGACAGAGACTGGTTGAATATCCTGGTGAAGACCCCAGCCAGTTGGTCTGCACAGTCTTTCAGCACGCGTCCTGAGATGCCGTCAGGTCCAGCTGCCTTCTGTGGGTTGACAGCTCGCAGCATGCATCTCACCTTGTGCTCCCCCACTGTGAAGATGGGGCTGTTGTTGGTTTCTGGATGGGGTCTGGCTGTCTCTGGTGGATCCACTTCAAACTGGGCAAAGTAGTGGTTCAGTTCCTCAGCCAGCGCTAAATCACCTCCCACAGCTCCGGGACTGGTCCTGTAGTTGGTCATATGCTGGACACCCATCCACACTTGCCTGCTGTTGTTGCTGTCCAGGTGTTCCTAAACCTTCCTATCATAATCTAACTTGGCCTCTTGGATACCCCTCTTTAGGCCGGCATGGGCTGTGCTGTAGAGGACCTTGTCACCAGACTTGAAGGCAGTGTTCCTCTCTTTCAGCAGCCTCCGGACTTCCCTGGTCATCCAGGGCTTCTGATTGGATACGTGTATCCACTGTGACAATGTCTGTGCAGTTCTTAATATAACACAGTACGCTGACTCTAAACACTTCAAGGTCTGGGTGTTCAAAGAAGTCCCAGTTGGTCCTACTGAAACAGTCAGCTGAGAGGCTCCATCTGGCCAAGTTTTAACTGTCCTTGTGCTGTTAGGGGCAGTCTTCCTGAGTGGGATGTATGCTGGAATTAAAAACAGTGACGTGTGGTCAGAGTGGCCCAGGTGAGGTAGCGGTGTAGCCCTGTAGCCCTGTTTAATGTTTGTGTAGGCTTTATCCAAAGTGTTAGCTCCTCTGGTGGCACGCTTGACGTGCTGATGGAATTTAGGGAGCACAGGTTTTAAATCCACATGGTTAAAATCCACAGCAACATTATACACAGCATCAGGGAGCTTGGTCAGCTGACTGCTTATACTGCGGTGTAAAGGTTTGATAGCCGAGTTTGCATTAGTGTCTGGTGCTATGTAAACAGTGGTAATCATGACCACAATAAACTCTCTAGGGAGATATATGGGTCTGCATCTAACAGTCACATACTCCAGGTTCGGGGAGCAGTGACTGTCTATAGTCACTGTATTTGTACACCAGTTGTTATTTACGTACACACACAGCCCCCCTCCTCTGCTCTTACTGGAGTCACTGGTCCTGTCATGGCATTGTGCAGTTTAGCCTGTTTAGCTGGATAGCAGAGTCCGGGATCAATGAATGAAGCCAGGATTTCGTGATCAACAGAACGCAACTGTTCTTTATGATGTTATTTGTTGCCACCTGTAGCCTCGGTTCATCGATTTTGTTGACGAGAGATCTAGAATTGGTGAGAAAAACACTGGGGAGCGGTGGTTTAACAGGCTGCCTACGTAACCTTGCTAACGCGCCAGCCCTGCAGCCTTGCTTTTGTTTTCTCTCTCTACGCCTCCCCCATCGCCTGCCTGCGGGACTTCTCACTATGTCTGCCAGAATGTCGTGGGAGCGGAAAAACTCTGGTGAAACTCTCCCCTAGCTGCACACTCCGATCTTGAGAAGTTCCTGTCAGCTGTAGATGTTGTCGGCTCAACAAGATGTAGGTAAAACTAGTAGTATTACTAGCACACACATGCACACTAAACACTGAAACAAAGAGCACCAAGCTGCTGCGTCCGTGCGCGCTGCCATAGCTTCCAGGATTAATTATGTGATGAACACCCACTTAAAAAGTGAGAACAAACAAGTGAGAACGCCCAAACACTCCTATTATGAAGCGGTGATAAGATCAATGGGAAAACCTGTACGACACCCTGTTAACAAGGTGATGTTTAGAATAATGGAAGAATCAACATGTATATGAAGTTACTGGTGGCTGTAGTCAATTGGCTAAGATGATAGAATTCTGCATATTAAGAGTCAGATGACACAATATTAGATAAGGTAATGGTACTAGGAAAGTATAAAAGGTAAATTAATTGTTTTCTTAATTACTCACTCCATGGACTGAGACATTTGTACATAACTATATGTAAATAAAGAATTGTTCTACATTTTCATCTGCTCACCGAGAATCATTTAATTGAATATAGAGGAAAGTTTTTTTTCCACAGCAGGATCGACAAGTCTTCTGAATTTTTGTGAATTTTTGGTAATACGTAGAACCTCCTTGGTCTTGGAAACATTGGATCCTTTAGATATAATGTTTGTTTTTGATTATACATTTTTTGTATATCTCTTCAATTATATTAGAAATTTGTTTCTGGGTTTTCTGAAAAATAGGGTTATTTATTTAGTAGTAGTTTCCATCATTGAATTGTCTGTTGACTTATATAATTTTCTCTATCCATGGCTACCACTATGTTTCCTTTATCTGCAGGACTGATCATTAGGTCTGGCATTTATAGTAATTCTTTTAGGGCCCTTTTTTCTTCCTTTGTTAGGTTATCTGACGCCCTCCAATAAGTATTTGGAATGTTTTTGATTCTTTCCTTGTTTTTTTTTTTAATCAGGTTCTAGATTCCTTATTGGATTTGATTGCCCTTTGGTCCCCAGTCTAATTTATTAGTAAAAGGGATTATCAGTTTAGATAGAACCTTTTCAAAGTAGGCTACTAGTTTCAGTTTTCTCTGAAATTTGTGGATATCTGCCGAACATTTTTCAATGGCATGTAGGCTCTGGTTTGGAGTAGGGCTACAAGTTAATCCTCTTGATAACAATTTGGAAAGATTTAAAACATTAGTTGTTTTGGTCATTCTGATTTATTCATCCCAAATGATGTTGTTTTCAGGACTTATTAGTTGAAATATTCTAGCCAGATATTTAGTACCTTTTGTGCTGTTTCTTTAGTCCAGTGGATTTTGTCCTTTTGTAATGTAAAAAAAATTTCTAGAAGTGTGGATATATATTTTTCATAGTGATTTGTTTATCGATATGGTCCAGCATTTGTATTTCAGAGAAAGGTAGATGACTGGAGTAGTTGATTTCTTGGTAAACTATCTGTGTCTGTGGGAAAAACGTTTGAGATTTTAGTAAGACTTTGTAGTCATTTAGTTATTGTTGGAAGGTATTGCAATATATATATATATATATATTTATATATATATATATATATATATATATATATATATATATATATATATATATATATATATATAGTATAATTGTATTGTATAATTGTAATAAATTGTGATATTAACTAAAAATTCCATAATACACACACACCTAACAGTTCCTAGCAGATAACTATTTAAGCACTACAGAAAATACATAGTTTTATTTTGGAAAAAAAAGTTTTTTACAAATATATTTCAGTGTATTAACAATGTTATAAAATATTACACCCCTTAAATAAACTTGATCATATTTCTACAATTGATTTTTTACTATGCATATCATATAGATGTGTGTTAATTCTTTTACGTAATGCACTAAGCATCAAGAGCCTTGTAAAGGGTTTGTTTTTGCCTTGTAGCCATTGCTGCCAAGGTAGTGTTTGGTATCCAAGATAACCCAAATTAGATTAGTGGGCCAAGAATGGATTGATGAAGTAACAAAACAAAATATAACACAAAACTTCTAAACATATTAAGAATCACTATGTTACATACAAAAACCATATACAGTTTACATATATACTGTTCAATTTACATAAATCTGATAATTACTGTTAAATTAAAGAACCTCCTTAATGTTACATACATTTTGACATGTGTTGAACCCTTTAAATAAAGAGCACAATTTTCTTTGAATTATTAAAGGCTTTGTTGTTTCAATTCAGATGTTGTCAAAAGTGACATTTCTAAACATTTTTATGTTATATTCTTTGTTGAGTATGTTTGAATCATCTTTGTGCAGTATTTCAACAAATTAATAACAGCAAACAAAATGTCTTATGACTTTTTGTTCTTGTCAGACATAATCAACAGAGCAACACAAAGCCTTTTCACATGGCTTTCTTTTCTTATGGTAACCATTATTGTAATTATCTACATTATAAATCTAATGAGACTGCAAATGAGGTCATGTGTCATAAACTGAGACTTGGTGCTAGAAAACCAAGATCAAACAGTGGCAGTGATAATGCACAAATCATTTATATTCATTAAGCAAATCAGAGGCAGAAACTGTGCAACATTAGGGGAAAGATCTGATGCTAAAACTATTATTTGAAATCTTAATTTATTTTAGATCTGTAATGGACAGATGCTAACAATTCACTATGAAAAAAATTAAAACAAAAGTCAAAAGCTCTTCTTCTAGAGACATTTTACTAATAAGCCTGAAAGTGTTCTTTTGAATGTAATGTATTAAACGGCTGACACTTTTCATGAGATGCATGAATCTGACATGTGTTAGCATATGAATACAGATCAATCTTATTTTTGTGAGAACAATTATGTTAGTAAAGGTCTTAAAACAAACAAGTAAAAGCTTGCAATAAAAAGGGGATTTTTTTAAAATTAATTATTTATTTTTAGTAAAGTAAGATTAACCAGTATGGTGAACGATATGATTTCTTTTGTGGTTTTAGCATTTTTCTGAGAATGAAATCCAGGTGTACACAACATGAAGAAGTGGAAAGTCTCCTTTTAATAGTTTTTTTTTCCTATTTTTGTGTGTTATCTCTAGCAAGCCAGAAGTTCAGCTAAATTACATTAGGATGAATGACAGTAAGAAATTATATGCAATGAGAAATCCCTAGGCCAAGAATTTCAAATATTATGCAACTTAGCATATAGGTAATGCACTTACATTGCCTCAACATTAATAATGTGTTTGGGCTTCTCGTAATTTACCCTGCATCCCCTGGCTCTCTGTCTAATCATTTTGTAATGAGCTTGGGAGGATAGGTCACCAGTTGTATAATGTATTCAGTTTTAGTGTGCCACAGATAAAACATTTAGGTCCTTAGCATTTTATAATGAGTGGTAAACTACATGCCAAGAAATTAAGTCAAGGCGCCCAGCTGGGTGGTGTTTAGGGCCTGTGCTCGCCATGACACCGCAGTCTGCCTTGTACGGTGTTGTCTGTCAAACACTACAAAGTCTTTAAGAAGAGTCAATCAAAAATAGATTTTTAGAAGAATTATAAATAGGGCAATGCTACATTATTGTTTTGTTGCAGTTTTATTAATATTTAAGGAATGAGAACGTGTTTGTCTTTTTCATCTTATTGCTAATAAGGAGTCAGTAAAAATCATGAATGCAGCTGTTTCAAGACTAAAATAAGCAATTAAACTGAGCTGAAAGTGCTGCCCATGAATCAAGTGGGTTAGAACAAAACCACTGCAGCCACTGTGGCCCACCAGAACTGGTATTGCCCATCCCCTGATTTAAAGAGTCTGAGTCTTAGACAGTAAATCAATTAAATGAAGTTAATTGGCTGGTCACTAATTAAGAAAATGGTTAAGAATGAAAACCTGTAGCTATTCTGGCCCTCTAGGATGAGAGTTGGGCACCCCTGGTGTAGAAGTATACGGGATTTTCAATTCAGAAGTTGGCAGTTCAATTCTAGGCTTTGCCTCAATCTGTAAATTTAAGTAAGTCAATTTGAGCATCAGGTGTAAAAAAATATCTACAGATTGTTATGATGTATTTGAGATCTTGTAAGTATCCTCTGAAAAATATACTACATTAATTTTTTACCAATAAACCAGTACTAATTAAAGCAGGAAAGGAAATAAAATTACAGATCTATGAGGCAATATGTGTCATTCAGAGTCTTAAAGTTTCCCGTGATGGAAGAGTTAATGTAACACAGCTAGCGCCTAACAACCACAGCAGTCAAATCTCATCACCTTCAGCAGAAATAATTTATGGTTTAATCTTACATGCAGGCGTATTAAATTAGTATTACTCATCAGAACTGGCTTATTAATAAAACAAGTTGAATTAGCCACTGGAGAATCATATTTGGAAATTCAATGACAATTCTACATTTTTAATAAGGGCTTGAAATGTTATTGCAGTACATGCGCCATGGAGGAATGTTGTCAAATTTGACATTCATTAATATTTGATGAGAGGAACGTGACAGAGCTGAAAATTGATCTGCGTTTTCTTCTAATATTTGGAGGAGTTCTGAAAGGTAAATAAAATGAGCTAACAAGACATATCAAGTCACGCTTGAATCTTTGATCACCTCCATCATGCTCTGAATTATTCAGTGCTCTGACTCCTTTCAGTTCAATTCATTATAAAACACACTCAAGCAGGCTTTCAATCTTATTAGACTGAAGGCTGAATATTTTATGAAGGATTATTTAATACAAAACGTATCCTGGGCCTACAATCTCCAAAACCAAACAATCTGACGAGAACCATTGGGAGAAAATGTCAATGCTGTGGAGAATCCCAATGCTAAAGTTAAAAAAAAGGAAAGAAAAAGGAATCCAATTTTTTGTATTATCTGTATCAATATTAATCATCTTCTGTTTGATTTTGCAACTGATTTTGTAAGTCTAACTGTATTACTCTTGCTTTATTAAAATGTATATATTCTGTACAGGAGATTTATGTGTATCCACAAAAATTGCATCATTATTTGGACAGTGCTCAATTAGACTGAGCAAACCAAAACTAAGCAGGTGCCTCCAAATTTTCAAAAAATAGCCAACTTCTGTCTTTTGAATCACAAAAGTCAATATAGAGGTGTAACCGTTATGCTAAATATTCAGTTTTATGCCTGATTTCGTGTAGTCATTTTTTTTTTAATAGTTTCATTCATGTTTCAACAAAATGATACAGTAAAAGGCTTTATAAGTGCCATTACTGCCACAAACATTCACTAGATGAAGTGTCCAAGCATTTAGAGCATTTTATTTTGGATGTTTGTCCATCCATCCATTTTTAAGCCAGTATAACCCAATTCACAGAGTCACAAAAATTTAAATGCTTAATTTGTAGTGAAAAAGTCACAGGTGCAAATAGATTTTATTAAAATGAGGACTGACACAAAATGCCTCTATTAACATTCAAATCATATTTCAAATAAATGGGCAAATATTAAATATTAAAATGTATGTAGTCTGCAGCCATTCATTGCATTTCATTTAAAGAATAATAATAATTAACTATAAACTCTCAGGACACTTCATTTAATATATACCTACAAATGTAGGAATGACCCTTTACATTTACTTTTATTGTTTAAGCAAAAAATGTTTTGGATAGGACCACACAGAGAGTCATTGGGGCGGTGGATTAAACTGTAACCCTTGTGATTTACAGTTGACATTTTTTACCCACTTGTACATGGTACCTTCTAGATTCTAGAAGCTAGAATGTCGTATTTTGATTTTTCAGTATTTCCTTTGTTAATTGATTTCATATAGATTTGATTTTACAGTAGTTAAACATTCACATAAGTTGAATTGAATTTATCTTACAATGTATCAAATGCTTCTTCATTATCAGCTGCCTCCAAAAAACATACAAACACAGATTATGAAATGAATACATCTCAGGTAATGTCATAGTTCTTAAAAGGAATGAAACCAGACATGTTACTCACCCGTCTCCTATAGGAGCCGGCTTAACTCCGGATATTACAGCGTCCACCATATTCAGTTACGTTCACTGAAACTATCTGCCAATTAACACTGGCTGCAATTTTTCCAATATATATATATATATATATATATATATATATATATATATTTACCTTGAACAATGCTACATATTTTAATTTACTTTTAAATTAAAGTATGGTTGTTAAAATCAAGCACTAGTAAAATTTGCACTGTTTGAATTGCATTTTCCTTACAATTCTTGCTATAGTTTGAATTGGTGTGGTAACTTGTGACAAATTAAATTTAATGAAATGTTATTTTCTACTTGTGTCCAGATGAGCTACATTTTTATCTAGCAATATTAACTTTCGTTAACACTTTAGTTTAGCTACTGCAAAAATGTATTCTTATTTACTACTATGCAACAAGACTTTAACAAACACGCCTTTGTGTCTCCATTACACTTAACAAAGAATCAGTAGTTTATTAATCTCTGCAATGTGACTTACTAACAAAACTTCACTTTGGAGTGGTCTGTGATTGCACAACTAAGACACACTTCTCTTGATATTACAGATTTAGTACAAGATATTGTGAATCCTTCATAGTAACAAGAATTTTTACCGTCATGTCAATATGCCACACTGCATAAAGTTGTTTTGTGAGTGTTGTGAAGACCGAAAGAAGCCTTTGTTAAGTTCTTGTTACATTAGGGTAAATGAGTTATAGAGTCGGGGTGGCACGGTGGTGCAGTGGGTAGCACTACTGCCTTGCAGTTAGGAGACCTGGGTTCGCTTTCCGGGTCCTCCCTGCGTGGAGTTTGCATGTTCTCCCCGTGTCTGCGTGGGTCTCCTCCGGATGCTCTGGTTTCCTCCCACAGTCCAAAGACATGCAGGTTAGGTGCATTGGCAATTCTAAATTGTCCCTAGTGTGTGCTTGGTGTGTGTCTGTGTGTGCGCCCTGTGGTGGGCTGGCACCCTGCCCGGGGTTTGTTTCCTGCCTTGCGCCCTGTGTTGGCTGGGATTGGCTCTAGCAGACCCCCGTGACCCTGTAGCTAGGATATAGCGAGTTGGATGATGGATGGAGTTATAGAGTCATTTTTGTAGTACCCAAACTAGAAGTGTTAACAACTTTTATTTAATCCATTTTTAAACAATGTCCAGTCAGGAAAGAAAGGATGAAATATTTTGAGATCAGTGATTGCTCGATTAATGGAAAAATTCAAGCATCAATACAGACATAAATTAGGAAAGGGCACATAAATTTTAAATTTCGTAATGTTGGATATATTGTGTATGGAGGGCTAACAGAGCAAATTCATAAATGTGTCCCTTTGACAAGTAAATGTAAAAAAAGTGAAAGAATAATGGGATTCTACATTGTTGAGCATTTGGGCAAACTTACCAGGTTGCATTAACTTTCACAATATGCCTTATTCCAGACACTATAAAACAAGAGTTTGATATATGCCTTACCTCATAAAACAGGAGGCTGGAATTGATCATTATAAGCAAAATTAATAATAATAATGGATTTCATTTATATAGCACCTTTCCTATGCTCACAGTACTTCAGATATATTTGAACAGGTACAAAAGTAATCATAGCACAGAAAAAGATCAAATTGGTAATGCTGGATAGAAACTCATATCAAACATTAAACACCAAATAATAGATTAATACATGAAACACAAAGTTGTGAATTGGAATAAGAAACAACAAGCAGGAAAAAAATATTAAAACATAAAATACTAATAGAGAACCACAAGAAAGGAACATAATTGGTGTAAGGTTACATTTTGGAATATTGGATGTTAAATCACCAACAAGAACGACTGTCTAGGAAAGAGGACTTAACTGAGTTTGTAGTTCAGTTACAGCAGATCACTTGAAAAGACTGTCTGTATTACAGAGGACAATCTATAAGATTGGACAGGATTTTATTATCATTTCAGAGTTAATCCCTTGAAGGACAATGGACATTCTGTATCAAGTCACCATGCTAAAACTCAAGTAATATATGCAGTTGAGTGTATGAAGTTCACGTCTTTAATTCCACTTCACAATGAATGTGCAATAATTCAATATATATGAAATTCTCTCTTTACAAGAAGTTGTTTTACTTAATTCATTTGAATATAACTTTTCATCGTAGTCTTAATGATAAGGTACTTCACTTTACCTGGTGGGTGGGTTGATAGGTGCCAAAATCTCGAAAACTAACAACCTTATATTCCACTAAAAGATTTTTTAGGAACACTTACTGTTCAATCTGGTTAATTCACCTATTAAATTCTGAACTGTCAGTACACTTAACTTGCATATGAAGCACTGATGCTGAATATATTCTTACATTTGCCCATGTACGCTCATATTGGGCCAATTGTGAGTCATGCATGTGATCATTAGAATGTCTTTGTATTGTGGGAACACAATGGAAGTTCTGTAGAAAACCAATGTGAAAACAGTTAAAATGTATAACTGACAGTCTACTACACTACACTGCAAAGCCCTGTTGCTGAAAGTATTTATTTAGTATCATTTTCTTCACCACTCAGTAAAGCTCAAAAAGAAAAATTTTGCCTCTTGCCTGTTAAGTTTTACGTGTTACAGATGGAAAAGAAATACTCAGACGTCTTAATTGGTTTCTCAACAGACATCTCTCCATTCTTTATTATCTGATGTCACATTTTATGTTACAGGGCCGTGGAAAGCTGTAGTCTTTCCTAGGATTGGTGGGTTATAAATAAGCAGTAAATTTTGAATAAGATGTTGGCTTTTCACAGGTTAGCCTCACACAGGACTACTTTAGACTTGTCAGTTAATCTAATATGTACTTTTGAATGTGGTATGTAAAAACAGAAGCACAACATTATTTTTCTAAATGTTAATTTTTATAAGTCACCAAAGGAAATCTAAAGTGAAATCTTCATGTTAAGAAAAGTCCTAAATAATCTCATCTGCATTCAGCATCCTTTGTACATAACATCTGTTATGTTGACCTTTGCTGTTAAAATCCTGTTGCATGTACAATTCAGCTCTTCTTCAAAAAACATGCCAGCTATGATCACGGCCAGAAATTACAATGGCAGATGGAAGCAAGGCTTTTTGATGCCATCAAAAAATATTGTGACATGATTTATAATGATAATGGACTGATTGGTCATTTAAACAGCTTTTTATCTTCTAAAAAATCTGATTGTATCTTAACAAATTCATAAGAAATATGTATTTAGCTTTTGAGATGCATTGACAAGTTGGGCATTTGGAAGGCATTTTATGTTATTTAAAATCTGAAATATAAAAATGTTTTCATGTTAGGAAAGTAATACATTTTTCTGAGTTAAGAAGGTAAAGTTATTTCAAAAAACAGCCCAGCATAAAGGCAAAAAAGTTAACCTAAGATATCATTACCTTGCTTTTAATAACTACCAAAACTTACTAGGAATGCTTTTTTATATAGTTACATTTATTTATTGTTAATAAACAAGAAAAGAAGTGTTAGGGTTCTGACTGAAAAGTTTACTTTTAATTGGCAAACTTGGAACATAATTGAAAAAAATATTAGAATGTGTAAAAATGGAAAGTGGGTCATTTCCACATAAAAAATAGTGATTTAGGGTCCTCCTTTGTAAAACTTTGCATGGATTTGAGCATGAAAATACTCATCTGCCAAAAAACAGGAAAATGCATGCACCAAAAAAAAATTGATTTATTAAACCTGGAGCATGCACATTTCTACGTAATTTACCCTTATAAATCACGATCACCTTGTAAAAATGAGTACAGAAATGCACATCGAACTCTACTCTGAAACATCCATATATGGGGTAAGCATATGGATCAGTCTCTTACATATGCAATCACAATGCTGCAGGACGTCATTGGCTGGTAGAGTAGCCTCCCACCTTATGCGTGGAGACCTTGCCTCCTGCCTTATCTAGATGCATTCTGCAACTGAGAGTGCAAGATCGTGTGCAGCATTACGGAACCTCTTCTCTTCATTTTGGGGTCAGGGAAAGGTGCAGGGTACAAGCATCAGAGTGGGTAGCTACTATTACCTAGCCATATGAATATCTGAGGGTTCAGACAGTAACCTTACAAATAAGTGAGGTACCATCATTTCTGCCAAAGCTACTTTGCCTCAAAATAAATGGATCATGACCCAGACCACTGAGCAATGATGTTTGTCCATCTCATCTTGGTGTCACAGTTAACTTTTTCAATAATGGAATGTCACTCTTCACAGTTAACAAAAGCTGCTTCATTCTCACTAGGTGCCCTTATTACAATATGAGTGCAACAAATTGTTAAGATTACATTAGGAAAGCTGGACCCTGCTGCAAATTGCCTTTTTCTGTTGACAAAACATGTTATGTGTGTTGTATTTGTATCCATACCATATGAAAACTGGATGTAGCGCCTCACTGGTTGGTTAATGGCTTCCAGCACGATAGGCATGATGGAGTGAAGCTTTGCTGAGTTATTCCTGCTGTTTTGGCCAGTTCCCGGAGAATGACAACACAAATAATCAAAAAAAGTCTTCAGTACAAATATGCAAAATTGGACCTCTTAATTGGGGAACTAAAATATATTCTGTATGTGATATTCATCACTCTTGAGGTGTAAATGTTTGTCATGTCATACATTATAATAACAGCTTGGTGATGTGTATAATTATCTGTGTGAGTCATTATTTGGCTGATTGGGCTGCATTTCCCAACTTGATCAAGGGAGTTGTCATTTCCCAATTTCTCTGAAATGTTGTGTACACATGGGTCAGAGTTGTACATATACACAAATTTCCCTGTCAAGTTTCATTTCTAGACTCTTTTTTGTTTTGCAAACTTTATAAAAAAAATAAGGCCCTATGGTACAGCTGTGCATCCCTTAGCATGCTCTGGTTGAATGATGACTAAGTTCTTGTTCAGAGATGTTTTGATTCATCTTCCAGGGACCAGAAGGGGAAGAGACTGGAAGGAACACACATGACATCAGGCCTCATCAGGATGGACTTCTTCTTGCCTAGAAACAGGATTGGGTTATTGTAGAGGTAGTGCAACCCTGTTTTTCTACCCATGTGTCCTTTTAAACTGCTCCCCATAAGGCTTCACCAGACTCATTTGATTGTCGTTATCCTATTTCTGTACTTTTTATTTTGCCTGTCCATGTGGATATGATTTAACAGTGAAATGTTTATTAGCTTGTTTCCTGCCTTGTGCCCTGTGTTGGCTGGGATTGGCTCCAGCAGACCCCCGTGACCCTGTGTTCGGATTCAGCGGGTTGGAAAATGGATGGATGTTTATTAGCTTTTCCCTGTAAAGCTCATTTTGAAGCTTTGGCTAATGTGTCTATGTTTCTATGACAGTGTAGTGTCGTAGATTTTATATTTTATTTTTTACACAATCAAAAATTAACTTAATCTTACAAGGACAGTTAACAAACTGTAATAAAACAAATATTTTGCTCAAATGAACAGGATAAATTTATCACTTAAGAAGGCAAGACATCAAAGCATCCTGTTTTCCTGAATTGTACCAGTATCAATTACAGTAGCATCTGTTTAAACGAAGCACAAATCCAGGAGATACTTCAAGCGGTATTGGTTACTTTATAACTTGCAAACAGAAGGAGATTCTTAGGACTAAGAATTACTAAAATTGGTTTACAGCCTGGAAAAGAAAGACATGCCGATGCTTCAAGCTGTATCTGCGAACAGAAGGAGATGCCGTGGAACTAGAAATTGGCAAAGCACTTTACAGCTTGGGATAGGAAGGCTCTTAAAACATCAATAATTTTATTGTTTGGGAAACGGATGTACTCAAACAGATTAAAGAGTTTCAGCAAATTCATCCATCATATTGACAGTCAGCCAATCAGGTGTATGTAACAATCACGTGTTACGAAGGTCCCATGGAATTTTAAACTAAATATGATGGACTAAACAATAAGAAGTGAGCGATATCAAAAGAGGGCGAGAGCGACATCAAGAGGAGAAGACAGAGCGGTGTCAGGAGAGGGCACCAGCAATGTGCGACCGTTTTCATCTGATTGTTAACTAAAGCATTTCATGAATATCGATTGCTAAATCAACACCACCCTGGGACATTCACCTTTGACATCATTAACCTTTCCTAAGCTTTTCCTAAACACTATATATATCCATACTTTGTGAATAAATAATTAATATATTCCACAACTTTTAACTTTCTATACTTTGTCTTCATATCTAGATTGATTGAAGTAATAAATGTAGATATTAAGAGCACCTGGAGAAGTCAGAAGTTTGCCATACGCTCCGATCTGCAAGATTTATTAAGACTGAGGATGAAAGCTCCACCCAATAGTAGGGAACAGTATGCAAAATAAGGCATTTTTGGTTGATAAATGGCCTATGTTGTTCGTTCCAATAATAAGTAAGTCTCTTGAAATACTAGGGAAAGTGGACTGTGTGTATGTTATTCATATGGTACTTGTGTGGGTTAAAGTGCTAGGGAATAAACATGCATGTGTAAACATCTTTCATATGGTACTTTTGTGGTTAATGTCTGTGTGTATGCGTATATCTATGTAAGTGTGTGTTAATCTTATGGTGCAACAGTAGAACAACCTGGTAATGAACCTGATGAGTACACTTATCCCTGAAGAAAATAGGTAAAGTGTAAGTGGAGGGAAATATCACGATAATACAGACAGAAACAAAACTGAAGCAATCAGTTTTGATGCTTGAACTAAATGTTTCTCAGACTTCTAAGTAAGAGAATCTGCCCAACTGAGGCACTAAAACTTCAGCAAGTTAGAGTAACTCTTAACATTATGTTCTTAATAGAATTTGGGATTTTAGAGGGCCAAAGCCTATTGAGCAGCAAAGAGTAATATTGTAACACATGTTGAGATGTCAGAGACAATGACACCACATACAATAAAAAGTTCAACTCTTAATAAACAGGAAAAAGTATTGCTTACTAAATATAAGAAAAGAGCTTAAGCCTAACATGGCTTAGCAAACTTCTCCACTGTTACAGGGAATGCCTGGACTAGATGCTGAGAAATGCTGCAGTTATCATGTCATTGTCCCACTCACTAGCATGTAGAAGAATCATTTTCACACACCTGTGTTGTCAGATTCTTGTGAGCTCCACACTAGAATGTTTTTTCTCATTGTTCCTGACTACTGACACTCCTGGTACATTCTCAACCTCTTCACCAGACTCTCCTACCTTTCTCCAGCTGCAAAGATTCTCCTCATTCTGGCCTACAGCCTGTTTGCTCCCATTGCTCCTTACAACTTCTTGAGGGCACCACTTCATTCACAGCTATTGTTCTTCTCAGACTGGCTTGGTAGATGCCATGCTCCTATTTATTTTCTCTGGTGGGGTTGCCTAGCTCCTTGAAAAGAACCTTCCAGCAGGCTGTAGACAAGCTTTCCATTTCTTGCTGCACCAGGTGCTGTCACTTCAAGTACCTGACCATGCCCAGTCTTTATGTTATACTGTATTTCCAGAGTTTGATATTTTCTTAGTTAATATTTGAAATTGATTCTTGCTTTCATTTTGGTTTTGGACATTGTATGAATTTTTATTGTCATTTATTAACACGGTAATTACTGCAGTTTTGGTGTCATATTATGTTAGCAGGCACTGCCAGCTTGTGAAGGTGTATTATTAGTAATAATCGTATTGTACCCTTGCCATCAAATGGACTGCTATCGCAGTCAGTGTCCAAAGTTCAGGGTAAAAAATATATATATATTTTTGGGGTTTCTGGCTTAAATACATTTAGATTGATTCTTTGACATTGAGTGCTATGCATGGTTTTAGGTATGCACTCTCTATAGTCTTTTCTTTAGAGCTTTGCACTTCCTGACTAAATATTATTCATTTCCTGGTCCCTTGTTCTAAATTTCCCCTTTTGGCCTGCCATTTTTTCTACCTTGGCAGCACAGTTTAAGTGTTTTGTCTGCTAGCTATGAAAATATTTCTAACAGAGCATTCAATATAGCGGAAATTGTTGTGTCATATCAAGGATTATTTTTTGTCCCTCAGAATCTACAAAACCATTCAGGATGAAGATTGATTTGCTTGTATTTTTTAAAATAATCATTCTTGATCTTTTTGGAGACAGTGCCATTGCCTCTAATACACTGTTCAAAATTTCCTTTAAACTTATGCCTTCTGCTTTTATGGATAATGCATATGATATCTTTGAAAACCAATTTACCGTACAAAAGATATGTGACTTCATGAAAAATAGCATACATTACCAATATATCAAAAGCTGTGGTGAGCACATTTAATTCTCCAAAATTGGACTCTATATAGTTCTGGCTGATGATAAAATAAGTTTCAATGATGGGTACAAAATTAACCAACATTTTTTAATACCCTGCATATTTAACTTTTTCTAATTTAACTAATACCCCGAAATGGTCTCTATACTACTCTGTACCACTGAATGACTCTACATTATATATTACAATCTGCTGCAGTTTTTTAAAGAATTATTACCCAAATTACACTTAAATTGTCCACAAAAATAATGGATAACACAATACTTCACATATACACTATAAAGTTGATATTAACAGTGCAAAAACATTTTATTAGATGTGCTATTAACAATAATAAATTATGATTAAAAATAATAAGGCTCTTGAAATATGTTACTGGTATTTTTCCTAGTCTTATGTCATGCTAGCAAGGCTTATAATATGTTTTATAACATGCAGATTGAAAAGATAAGTGACACACAGATAAAGTATTAGGGTCAGATGTAGATTCCACATTTAATGGTGATGAGGTGGCTGCAAACCATTTGATCCAGAAGAAGTGCTTCTTTGCTGCTCCTTGAAAAAACACCAACTTCTAGTCTGACTGTCTCTTAAATAGTGTGAGGGATGGAATGGGCAGTCTGTGAGGAAATGACATCAGTGGCCCTCCTTCACTCTTAGATTAAAAAGGGAGAGAAAGATAACAACTGTGCTATACCATTCAGAGTCTCCACATTTCCTACCAGTATAGAGTGCATGCATCTACCACTAATGGTAGTGGATACCTAAACTAAAGTGTTTATAAATAATAATCATTTCACATAGCTGACAGATACCAAAGTATACAAAACTGTGAACAGTGCCTCCACCCCCTCTATTCCATATACAGTACATTCCTGCTACATTTCATGCATCTCTGGAATATGCTCTGGGTCACTGCTGCCCTGTAATAAATCAAGTGTAGGCAGAGAATGGATGAATGGGTGGAAGAATTTTAATTATATAGTGCCTCCATTAAAATCAAGATTATATTTAATTTTCCTTGTCTCTAATTATCACAGCCGACTGTAATCCAAAATACTTTCATCTTTGCAATGAATGACACAACACGCTGGATTTTATAGGGAAGTTGGAGGGCACTTGCATTTTCTTTCACACCTTTTGCTTAGATCCTTCTTACTTGTGATGTTAAATTCACAGGAAATACCAGCAAAACAATAAACTTGAAGTGCCTTGTGAACTCCCATGTACTTAGTAGCCAATTCCTGTGCTATTTTGGTGCTCTCTGTCTTTCTTTCTTCCCCATGATATTCCTTCATCTTTGCCTCTATTTGATCTCATTTCGGCCAGGGAATGTACACCAAGCAGCCTCTTTTTTACACCTACTGACAGTACCTTTGTCCACTGGTTGAAACATATCCACCATGATGTAAATACTCTGCGTCTGGCTAGATGGCATATTGAAATATATATAAGTAGTTAAGAAAGGACTAGCTTAAAATATTCTTTAATTGGACCCAGTTCTTCTGCATGTCCTTAAGTCTTCCCTCTATCATGAGTGACAGAGTGTATAAAATAAGGTAATTCTAAGGGCAACATAAGTGGCTTATTAATTAAGAACACAAAATTCATGCTGCCGTCAAGAATCACTTTATGATTGGTCACAGTGAATTGTTCAATTAGTGGACTGTGTCCAAGACTGAAGAGCAACAATATAAATCTCACAGAAAGCAGTTCACTTTTGCTGATATTCTGTTTTACAAAGTTCTGTAGATAGCAAAGATATCAGCATTGGTTAACTTACCCATGGTTCAGGTCCATCCAAGAGAGATTATTACTTTTGATTTGTGCATAGAATATAAAGCAATGTTTAGAAATCAAGTATGTCTGTAGCAACACAAAAGTATATTGTATACTTAGAAAATGTAAACCCATATCTTTTTTGCAGCACTAAAGAACAAAGGCTGTATGTATTTGGATTTATCACAAAGAAGACAAACTGCTGTAATCTAACATAATTCCTCATTCTGTCATGATCCAACTCAACAAATAAAAATAAACCATTTTTTTCTTTTACATCCACCAGATTGTTGACATTATATTAAACTAGTTAAATGTTAAGCACGTAAGGGCTAGACAAAAGTCATAGTCAGAAAAAAAAACAAACAAATGTTGTAGATAATAAGTCATACAGAAAGAATAGATATTTTTCACAGAAGCAATCAAAACTGATGGTCAGGAAAAGCAATGCTTAAACCCAGAAATTTTCACTAAAAATGGAGCATCTTTAAAGAATTGAGGAAAATCAGATTCTTAATCAGAAAATGTGTCACAATATGTGAATAACAGCCATTTTATTATCTTAGTGAGGTCAGAATCAACACTTTATAAAGATTTAGACACAGATGAATTGTATTTAAATGAAAGATCAGCTGAAAAGTAAAAATAGTCTCAACATATCCACTCAGTATGTGCACAAGAAACTTAACTCAGTCACTGAATAAACAAGAACTGAACTCACACACACGCGTAAGGTCAGAAAAATGCCAATAAAAAGTTACTTACATTTAGTTTCTTAGATGCATGATCTTCTTGAAATACACATTTTTTAGGAAGGATAGACAGAACAAAAAAGGAAGTGGGGTTTCTGTTTATGTCAAACAGAACTGAAATGCAAGTCCTCTTCAGTTGGACAATGAGTCCCATCTTAGTGAAGACATGCGGCTGGCTTCACCTGAAAAGCATTAGGAAAGGAGGTTTTATTTTAGGGGTTTGTTACAGACTACCAAATGCAGACAGTAATTTCAACACACATCTTTTTAGTAATATTAAAATGGCAAGTTTGAAGGGGGATATTATGGTCATGGGAGACTTTAACTAGTTTGTATCTTATCTTGCCAAACTGAAAGTGGATATTCAAGGCAAACATTACATATTTACCACTACAGATGAAGCAGATAAAAAGTTAAGAAAGCTGATCCCGACACTTTCCTGAAATACGATTGTGAGTCGCACCCTGTCATGGCTTCATAAAGACACTCATAATGACACTGGTACCGTAATTATACATCCTTTTCCCTTCTCGGTCATTATCTGTTTTTGTTTTAATTACAATTATACACAATTATACACGTTTATGTATGTATGTGTGGAAGAAATTAAATTAGTAACCTTTTTTTTTTTTTACTATTCTAAAGGAGACTATTAAACATCATACCCTTGGTTTATTGTTGTTCTTGTTATTGTATTAGGGTTTACTATGCTTATCCAAGGCCATTACTTAACACCATTCCCTGGGTTTACTATCTTAACATTTCAAGACTGTTGAAGATTGTTTTTTTTTTATGCTTATAATATTTAGACTGTATTGGCAATAGATATTTCAATTTTAATTCACATACACTGCTGCTGGGGGTTTGTTTTGTTTTGGACGTGTTCTGTCTCTAGGTATGTCAGAGGACTGGGACTTTGTGAAGTGGGGTTCAGCCTCACATGGGGAGGAAAAACGGGGGGGGGTGGGAGGACTGGGGGGGGAGAAAGAGAGGAAGCTATCTCTAATCTATCCTTTTAATCCTTATAATTATATGCCAACGTAACAATAGACTGCATGGCAATAATCCCTGGGAAAATTGGAAATTAAGGTCAAAGCTGTCTCACTTTTGGTTAAGACTACAAAATGACATCAAAAATTCAGAATCAATGTCTCCAAGACTAAGTTAACTTTGTGAGCTGGAATGTTAAAGGCCTGAATCACAAATTAAAAAAGAAAGAAAGTATTCTCTCACCTAACAGGTCTAAATGCTAAAATAGTATTTTTACAGGAGACCCACTTATTAAGTAAGAACCAGTTCCGGCTGCAAAAAGCCTGGACTGGCCAAATGTTCCATTTCAGCTTTACAAAAAAAACTAGAGGTGTGGGAATTCTTATACATAGAACAGTTTCATTTGTAGCATCAGATGTTGTATCTGATCCTGAAGAGAGATACATGATTGTCATGGGTAATTTATTTAATTGTAAAGTGATTTTGATAAATGTTTATGCACCCAATGTGGATGATAGGGAATTCATCCAAAATGTATTTGCATCCATTCCCAATGTGAACACTCATAAAATTATAATGGCTGGGGATTTTGTGTTTTAAATCCACTCTTAGATAGGTCTCCTGTCACAGGGGCGATGACATCTAACACTGCAAAGACAATTACACAGTTTGTAACTGACCACAACTTATCAGACCCCTGGAGATTTCTAAACCCAAACTCAAGAACATATTCCTTCTACTCACCAGTGCATCATTGCTACTCAAGAATTGATTATTTCTTTGTAGATAACCATTTCTTGCCTACAATTAAATCCTGCAAGTACAACACTATTGTTATTTCCGACCATGCCCCTCTGATCTTGGAGATAAAATCATTATGCCCCACATACTCATCTCGCAGATAGCGTCTTATTCCACTTTTATTAGCAGACGAGAACTTTACAGAATTTATATCAAAACAAATCATTTTTTTTCTAGAGACAAATACATCCTCAGAGGTCTCTGCAGGGATACTCTGGGAAACCATGAAGGCCTTCTTAAGAGGACAGATTATCTCATATCTTTCCCACAGAAATAAATTGGAAACCAAGCAGGTATCAAAGCTAACCAGCGAAATTACTAGAATAGATCAAGAACACGTCAGGTGTCCAAGTGAGGCTCTTCATAGGAAAAGGCAGGCTTTGCATTCAGAACTCAACCTCTTGACAACTAAAGAAACTGAAGAACTCATTTTTAAATCAAGACATCATTACTATGAACATAGAGAGAAAGCTAATAAGCTTTTAGCTCAACAAATCCACAAGCAAGAAGTTCGCAATGGAATCCCAGCAATCACCAACACGAACAGAGACAAAATCATTGACCATAAAAATATAATGTACACATTTAGAGACTACTATTAATCCTTATATTATACTGTTTAAAGAAGACAAGACACAATCTAATGCATTTCTGGATGCATTAGAGATACCACAAATAGAGGTACAGAGGAATTGGATAAACCGCTGGCACTATCTGAATTATTAGATGCTATAAAGTCACTTCAAAGTGGGAAAGCAGCAGGCCCCGATGGCTACCCTGCCGAATTTTATAAGATGTTCTCCACTCAGCTAGCTCCCCTCCTATTAGCAAAATTCACATAAGCTAGAGACAATAAAATTCTACCTCAAAATTTTTGCCAAGCATTAATCACCGTCTTTCCTTAACAAAATAAGGACATATTACAATGTGCACCATACAGACCAATTTCACTTCTGAATAATGATGTTAAGATACTCTCCAAAGTCCTAGCTAGAAGGATGGAGAAAGTGCTGCCTTCAGTAATATCACAAGATCAAACTGGATTTATTAAAGGCCGACACTTAGCGTCCTGTCTTCGACGCCTGTTTAATGTAATATATTCACCTGCAAAGTCAAACATCCCAGAGATTTTATTATCCTTGGATGCAGAAAAAGCATTTGATTTGATTGAATGGAACTACCTTTTTACTACAATGGAGAAATTTGGGCTTGGCCCGAGCATTTGTGCATGGATCAAACTACTGTACAGTGAACCCTCGTTTATCACGGTTAATCCGTTCCAGACTCTACCGCAGTAAATGAATTTTTGCGAAGTAGGATTCTTTATTTATAAATCGAATATTTTCGCAGTTAGAGTATAGAAAACCTGTTTACGACCTTCTAAATACGTTTTTTTAACATTATTAGAGCCCTCTAGACATGAAATAACACCCCTTAGTCACCATTACACTCGTATTACCCATTAGACAAAATAAGAGAAAAAAGACATTTGACGTTACAAATATCATATTATTATTATTGTACTGTACATTTAATTACACACACACACACAGTTCTTACACACAACCACTAACCTATGAAGGCACGAGCTCAGTAGGAGAGTCTTCCGGTTGTAAGCTGGAGCGCTGATCGCATTCTCAGAGGACACAGACGCCCCTGGGAAAACCCCTGAAACAGCTGACAGTCTACCTTCACATTGCTCCTTACCCTTCTTACTTGCGCTATAACGCGCGATAAACCTCTCACGCGGTACTCCGCTTACTTAAAAGTATTGCACAGCGCCTCTCAGCTTTGGAATTGGTTGTTTTGTTTCTCTCTCTCTCTCTCTCTCAGACATTCTCTGCTCCTGGCGGAACTGTCAACTCTGACTTGTCATGGAGCACGTTTAAACTTTTGAAAAGAGACAAATGTTTGTTTGCAGTGTTTTGAATAAAGTTCTTTTTTTTTCTACAACCTCCTGTGTCTCTGTGCAAATCTGCGACCCAAGTGTGACAATGTGGTGCAGTATCTTCAGCAGGTGCGTCGTTGTCTTCTTCCACTGAAGGAGTACTAGGAGTAGGCAGTGGGTGTCTGGGTGCGCGGCTGAAGAACATCTTGATAGGCAGTTGCTGGCGCTGTCTTTTCATATGCGTGAGGAGGCTTTTGTAGTGTATTGCCATCTTTGATCATATCCAAGAGTTTCACCTTCTCCTGGATGGTAAGCATCTTCCTCTGGCGCTTAGTTTCATTGTCAGAAGGCTTAGAAAAAGCAGCACGTTTAGGAGCCATCATGGGGCTTAGATAAAAGTTCTCAGAAAGCGCATGCGTAGTGACATAAGCGTGTATGAGAAAAAATCGCGATAGAGTGAAGCCGCGAACGTCGAAGCATGATATAGCGAGGGATCACTGTATATCAATCCAGAAGCTTCAGTTTGTATTAACATTAATTCAGAGTACTTTAAACTAGAATGTGGTGCCAGACAAGGATGCCCCTTGTCACCACTACTTTTTGCAATCACCGTTGAGCCACTGGCAGTTCACTATCAAAATGCTTATGAGATAAAGGGGATTATCAGAGAAGGACTTGAACAGAAAATTTCTCTATATGCAGATGATATGGTACTATATATATCAGACCCACAAAATACTGTGCCTGCAGTCCTAACAGCACTAACAGAATTTCAAAAGATTTCTGGTCTCAGAATTAATTTGACTAAAAGTGTGCTCTTTCCAGTGAATTCTCAAGCACACGATATTAAATTGGACACCTTCCCTTTTATCATCGCAGATCAGTTTAAATACCTAGGGGTAAATATCACAAGTAAACATATAGCTCTTTATCAACAAAATTTCGCCGTCTGTATGGAAATAATTAAGCAAGACTTGCATAGATGGTCAACCCTCCACCTCACTTTAGCTGGAAGAATTAACATTATTAAGATGAATATCCTCCCTAAGGTTCTTTTTATTTCAAAGCATCCCAATATACATCAATAAATCATTTTTTAAGAAATTAGATTCAACCATAACCACATTTATTTGGAATTCAAAACATCCACATATCCAAAGAGCAACCCTACAAAAGCCAAAGGCAGAAGGTGGCATGGCTCTACCTAACTTTCAATTTTACTACTGAGCAGCAAACATACAAACTATAAAAACCTGGACATGGACACAAATAGATGAACATATACATGCTTGGTCTGCAATAGAAAGAAAATCCTGCAGAACTTCTTTATATTCCTTGCTTTGCGCCCCAATAAATGCAAGTTATCGCCAATATACTAACAACCCAATAGTGCTTCACTCATTCAGAATATGGAACCAATGTAGGAAGCATTTTAAGATAGAGAATCTTTTATCGGTGGCACCTCTGCACGAGAACCACCTTTTTCAACCATTGCAAACATATACAGTTTTTAATGTCTGGAAAACATTTGGGATTAAATCACTTAGAGATCTGTACATAGACAACGTCTTTGCATCCTACGAACAATTACATTCTAAATTTAACTTTCCACCAACACATTTCTTTCACTATCTTCAAATTAGAAACTTTGTTAAACACAACCTGCCCATTTTTCCTCACCTCCCACTATGCTGGAAGAAAATATTGATCAGTTTCAAGGACAGCATCTCTGCAATATATAAAACCATTTTACAGTCCCTCCTTTCAAAGATCCAAGAGGTAAGTGGGAAAAGAATCTCTCATTCAAGATCTCAGAAAAAGAGTGGAAGGTAGCAATGCAGAGAATTCACTCGAGCTCCATATGTGCAAAGCATACAATTATTCAACTCAAAATTATATATCAAGCACATTTGTCTCGCTTAAAATTGTCCAAAATGTTTCCAGGTCAAGATCCAACCTGCAATCAGTTCCAGCCTCACTGGGTCACATGCTTTGGGCCTGCACCAAATTAACATTATTCTGGGCCAAACGTTTTAAATGACTTTCAGACAGCCTTGGTGTCACACTCCCTCCTAACCCATTAACAGCTGTGTTTGGTGTACTCCCAGATGAGCTTAAAGTGGAGAAGGACAAACAAACTGTGATTGCTTTACTACACTATTGGCGAGCAGACTTATTTTGCTAAACTAGAAGAATCCTAACTCTCCCCTTTTAAGTCAGTGGGTAACTGATGTTATATATTATTTGAAATTGGAAAAAATAAAATTCTCACTTAGAGGATCTGTGCAGAAATTTTTCAAAACCTAGCAGGATCTAATCAATAACATTCTAGAATAAGCTTTTAAAGCAGTGACGAAGCAGATTCTCTCCTGATTTTCTTTTTCTTCTCCATTTATCTATATTCACATAATAATTTATCTATTTACTTATTTTTACTAGGTTTAAGTTTTATTCTGCTGCCCATGCTCTCTTTCTCAGGGGTGGGGGTTGATTTGTTTTCATCCTACTCTTGTAAAATTGATCTATTTATATGAAATGTTGTGTGATTTCAATAAAATCAATAAAATTAAAAAAAAAAAACAGACCATGTTTTTAGAAGAATTAAGTGGATAGTACTGGCAAGCTTTATTGGGCTGAATGGTCTGTTCCTGTCTAGATTGCTCTAATGTTCAAATTACATACTATGGTCATAGATGATCATGGAGGAGAGAAAGATTAAAACTCCAGCTGTCAAGTTTTTGGAGAAAATAAACCTGTGGGATCCCAAAACTAAAAAATCATCCAGATCCCTCTGAGCTTTCTAGAGCCCATGAATGTCACCATTAACAGGATACACTTAGGAAGCTCTCTTCATCTTCCCAGAATTGCACTGTGGCTGCAGCCTACCCATGGCAGGGGGCAGTGTCACAAAGTGCCATCACAGAGCACTGAAAAAAAAACACACAAAAAAACAGTAAATAGAATTCCATTTAATGAAAATAATCAGTTTCTTCCTTCCCTTCATATGAAGCAATGCTAGTGATGCTAGTGTGTTGGCAACAGGGAGATTAAAGGCATGCTCCACCCAAAATAATGATATTTTTTGTATGATTACTTACCCCATGTAGTTTGTAATGATGGCTGAGAAAAAATTTTCATCTCATGCTTTTATGCAGAATGAGAGAAAAAATGCCTGTGATATAATGGAGTCTTATGGTGACTCATTCTATGCAATAGAAAACGATGTGCAGAAGTCCATGGAAAAAGAAAAAAAATCACATTACTTATGTTGCATAACCCTGTCTTTTATCCAGAATGTATTTTTTTGTTAAAATATTATTAACAGTTATTTCCTGGAAAGTCGGTGTTCATAGTGAGCAGGAAAGACACATTTTCCATAATTCCCATAATTCTTTACTTTTGAATTGAAGCCCTGCCTCTCTCCCACATTAATTGGTCAGGATTACTGTCTTTCTGACAAATAGTATTGTCTTCAGTACTATCTGAAAAAGTATTTTGGTTATTTCATCCTTTCACTTGAGGAACTCCGATAGCATCAATGAGGATATTTTATAGAATATGTTTTTACACATTTCTGATAGGTATACACGATGACTCCCAGATCACCACTTTATAAAGATTTTTACAGCCTGTGATATTGGATAAATGAAGATACAGTCAATTCTCTGTAGCTGGTATGCACAGAAGAAAATAAACATTTTGAAGATTGGCTGTAGAAACATCTATGATTCTAATATTTTATAATTTCTTTAAGATTAATGAGGTCATTTTGTTTAGCAATGTCACAGTTAAGGACATAAACTCAGATGTGAACTGTAAAACACAGTTAAAGTCTCCTGCCAGGTAAAAGTTTAACTAACACAGTTTAGGGAGTAAAGAAAGTAAATAAAATACAAATAAGTTCACTTTTGCCCTGATTGAGTTTATATTGACTGGCCAGAATCAATTTAGTTTCATTACATTTTCTGACTACAATAACATAACAAATCTGAGTCAGATACAATGTTTTATTGTGAAATTTAGAGTGAAATACCTATGTGACTCATCTCTTCTAAAGTCTTAGTCTTTAAATGTCTCTCCTGTAAGAAGTCAATACCTGCCTAAAATGAAACAGGCATTTTTTTCTTGGGAGATTACTCTGGGCACAGTTGGAAACTTGTTAAAGGTAAACTCTACAAAAGCATTAGGAAGTTTTTCTTCACACTGAGATCTATAGACACATGGAGTATGTTACCAATCTATCGATATTCAAAAAATGACTTGATATTGCCTTTGGAGGAATTTATTGGGTAGGACTGGTGAGCTTTGTTGGGCTGAAGGTCCTGTTCTCATCAACATTTTTTCTAATTTTCTAATGTTCTTTTAGGTTGTTTATTTAGATCATTAACATTCCAAATAATAATATTCAGGGTCTGCTAGAGAAATCTTCTTTGTTTTTGGCATCTACATTTGCTAGTTACATAAGGATTTCTTATGTGATCTTCTAATTTTTAAAAAAATCGGTCACCTAGAGACAGGCAGCCCTTTGTACTGGTCAGACTAAGTGGTGTTAAAAAGCAAACAATGCACAGTGTGTTCCCAGTGAGAAAATAATGTATACCCAAACACATTTCTAAGTGTTAAGGCTAGTGCTAATAATATGACATAAGTTATATGTTTTGTGCCATTAACACTGGAAGAAAGGTCTTTAGTCCTTGTCTGGAAGAGTTTTCCTGTGTGAATTCAGCATGTGTCTGCTTGTCATTAAATGTTTAAATGAAGCTGTGTAAAGGAAAAAAAACACCATACTCATTTCCTGATATGTGTTTACATTTAGTTGAAGCATGCTATGGTTGTGGTTGTTCTAGCAGTATGATACCTGGTTTGCCAATTTTGGTGATTGAAATTCCTAATGATGTATTAGAGACAGAAATGATACTTAAAGCTCCTCAGCTGATGAAGTGTGCATATTCTTGCCCTCACCTGCAGGAATCAAGGAACAGGAAAGGGTGGTTGCTACCTAATGGTGGTATGGCAGCTTTCCATACTAAGTCATTTGGAGAAAACAATGTAGTGTGCACAATAGGGCATTTTGGTCTGACATCATGGGGAAAATACGCAACATGTCACATTTTCAAAATATGCACTGTGATCTTCTGTGATGAGGTGAATAAGGGCTTTAAAATATATTTGATTTAACTGATGTACTGTGGATACCCTGCAGTATGCAGCTGCAGAAAAAATGCTGGCAAACACAGAAGTGTGCATGAGGATCTGTGGAGATACATTTCTCATAATGACATCTCTCTATTATAATAAAAAAATCCTGGGACGAGATGTGACTTTTTCATAGGGATACTTTCACGTCCCAAGAGACGAGACTATCTGCCAAGAGATTTAACCACGCCCAGGGCCGGAAATAAAAGACAAAGAGTAGATGACAAAGAATTCAAAAACATTGGTGTGATACACATGCAGAGCAGGTTAGAGATAATGAAAGATCACATTAGCACAAACAAATGGAAATTATTATTATAATTATTATGAAATAACGGAACAGCAAAAAGAGATTGAATATATTGTTTGGATTTAAATTCTAAGTCGGAGACTTGTAGATCGTCTAATTCGTGTTGCTATCAGGGAAAAGTAGTGTTTCTTCCCAATGAAGAGGTGTATCCACGAGAATTAAAACATTTATTGTTTGGTAAAAGTGAAATGCACATACACTGTCACGCTTGGGTCACAAAGTTGCACAGATACACAAGAGATTTTAGAGACAGAAGCGTTATTGAAACACTTCAAACAAACATAAGCCTCTTTCAGGAGTGAGTCGAGCTCTGTGTGTAGTCGGAGGGGACAGTTCCGTCTCTCAATTAAAAGAATAGAAAATCTTCCTCTTCATAGGGGTGTGCCTCGGGAGCGGGACCCCCAACAAAAGCAGAAGATGTCTGGGGGAGAAGAGAGACAAAGGTAGTGAGACAAAAGGACAGCTGCTGTACAGGCTTTTAAATGTTTGAAGTGCCACACGAGATGCAGATCACGTGGCACGGCAGCAACAGCAAGCCAGCAGCTGATCGAGCCAAGAGAAGTAAAAAAAAAAAATGTATTTGTTTCCCATTGTGTCACCGTTTAAGAAGGGGTTTCAGAGGAGTGACTGCGTCTCCTTGGGGTGCGTTCAGCCCATCCTCTTCATAATGTGAGCAGCAGGGACGCAAAGTGTCTGGCACGTAGCACATGTGGAGGGGGGGAGAGGTTTGGTTGGATAAGTGAAGCCCCCTCGTTTATAAAATTAGAAAAATAAAATAAAAAATACAGTTTGCTTTTCCTATAATGTAATTCATATAGTTAATAATTAGTTGCACTGACTTCACCAACCTTTGCATTGCTCACAATGAACGGACTCATCTTATTGCCAAGTATGTGAATAGAAGTTTTGCTCTGTGTTGTGTTTTGGACTGTTCTTTGTCAGACTCCTTCCCTTAGAACATACTCTCATAGCATGCTGCTAATTATATACATAAACTGTTAGTATCTTAGGCAGAATAATAATATTCTTTAATCAACACTTTTTAAATACACAGTAATCTTAGAAGTGATAGCATAATTTAAAATATCACTACCAGTCCTCACCTGTCTGCAATGCATAAGATAATTGCATTTGTCCATCATTATTTTTAAAGGCAATGGAAAAAGGTGCCCTTATTGGATTCCTATACTGTATTTATAGTTGCAGCTTAATATCATTACAGAATGCCCTTTTCTTGGCAATTTATGCATTGTAATTGCAAGAAATAAACACCTGATAACCTTCATACACTGGCATTCCTGTTCTTCTGGCTCTCTTTCTGTCCTAATTAAAAAAAAAAAAACTGACAATGCTTTTATGCTTTTTCCATTTCTTTTCATTGCACTGTCATTTGTTTTGAGTATATTCTACAGTTGTTCCCTAATAAAAACTCTAAACTGTCTATTGAGTCTTTTGTTCGGCTATCTTTTTCATATATTCTTTCTTGAAGGTAAAAAGACAAAGTGTGTTGAAACTAGTTGGCAAGGCTAGCAGTGATGGTAATATAGGATTACCTGGCAGGCTTTCTGCTGGGCTAGGGTCAGCCACAGCTAGATTTGTGTTGCAAAGCCTTGTTTTATTTCATTTTGCTCCATTGTGTCAGTCAGAACTAATTGTGTTGGATTCAGTTTGCTCTTTGTCTTAGATTTTGGCTTGTGTTTCTTTGCAGTAAGCTTCAACATGGTGTGCGGGGTAACCAGTGATCACTTCAATAGATTCTTAAAAAAAAGTATGATTTCAAATGTTCAAATTATTACAATATTTTTTGCCTGAGAGAGAACATCTATTCTAAATGTCTTTCCGCAATAGTAAAGCAAATACAAGCCAGGTATGTTTTTATAGGGAGTATTATGTCTGCTATGACCCCACACATCTTGCTGCATGAACATGCTGCAAACTATACAATACAATACAATTTATTTTTGTATAGCCCAAAATCACACAAGAAGTGCCGCAATGGGCTTTAACAGGCCTCAGCCTTGACTCTCTAAGAAGACAAGGAAAAACTCACAAAAAAACCCTTGTAAGGAAAAGAAATGGAAGAAACCTTGGGAAAGGCAGTTCAGAGAGAGACCCCTTTCCAGGTAGGTTGGGTGTGCAGTGGGTGTCAAAAAGAAGGGTGTCAATACAATACACAGAACAGAACAAATCCTCAATACATCCATCCATCCATCCATTTTCCAACCCGCTGAATCTGAACACAGGGTCACGGGGGTCTGCTGGAGCCAATCCCAGCCAACACAGGGCACAAGGCAGGAACCAATCCCGGGCAGGGTGCCAACCCACCGCAGATCCTCAATACAGTATAAAAATAAAAATTTTACAAGTACGGAGCAGAATTTAACAGTAGATTATATCACATAATATGATTTGGATTTGCTATGTGCAAATTGCTATGTGATAATATCACAGCCATTTTGGAATCCTAAAGTGAATGGGGGAAAAATGCAATTAAAAAAAAGCCCCAAACAGTAGTGTAAAACCTGACACTGGCAGCACAGTGTACAGCTTATACGTACATCCCCTCTCTTTCCATTTTGTCTTCCCCAGATACTTAAGGTTCCCCTAAAAGATGTGCATAATGAATTGATGAATATCTCTTTATCACATAGTGTAATAACTGGAGGACTTGTGTCAATATGTTGTGTGCTTAACTCTGATGCTCTCATAATAAGATACATGTAAACAGTAGGTAAGAAAGGATGAATGGAAATGCCTTGGCTTCCTATTTATGTTTTGGTTTCCCATTTAAAGGATTAGCCATATGCTGCAAAAACATAGATACAATTCTTGTTATCCTCTTTAATAAAATCCCTGTGTGCGTCCAGGTGTCCGTGTGTGTGTGTCTTCTGGTGAAGTGCGCATGCGCAGGGCACGGTGCGCTGCTTCAAAAGCTGCCTGACGGGTCACACAAGACAGAGAGGGTGGGACCTATAAAATATCGCACGGCAGATCCAATCAGATTTCGGTAAATGAGGTAAGACCTAACACAGAAAACACAAAAAATCCAATCGGGTACTGAGACGCGGAGACCAGCTTCCCCATTGTTGTGCAAGTGTTCACTCTGAGGATGTCAGATTTGCGATTAAGAAGCTTGGCCCGGTAAAGTGTAAAGTACAAGTAGATTTATTTTCACGCACATTACATCAGTTGCTGGGGAGAATCTGCTGATTGCCCACTGTTGTGACAGAAAATTAAACGCATATTACGGACAGCAAAGCCAGTATTACTGTCAGAGAAAATTGCAGGCATTTTATGGAAAAAATTTAATGAGGTAAAAGGTCCCTTGCCATTTAATATAGACTGTTCCTATTAATGTTTATGGACTACTGTTCTAGCGCCCGTTATTGTAACAGGCTTAATGTCTAGTTCTTTAAGAAAAAAATTACCTTGTTGAAATTACATGGTGACTATCATTCTAAGACAGTTGTCCCTAAACGCGATCCCGGTGACCCACTGCGGCTGTAGGTTTTTGTTCCAACCAACTTCTGTTTTTCTTTGGACTCTTAGCCTAATTAAATGAGTCATTATTTCCCAGTTTCAGTGTTTTGGAGTCAATGTAGAAATTATAAACTACATTTGGTAGATTTTGTAATAAGCAGTTATACAGGGAATATGTAGGCTTTTTTTTAAGTTGTTGACAATATTTTCAACCTAATTTTCATTCTGCTTTTCTAGGTAGTTATTTAATAGACTATTTACTAGTTAGTGAGTCTGACACTGAAGTCGTTGCAGCTTTCATCATCCTGGGTGTCTGCTGTTCTGGTTGTTAGTTGTCACTATTAGGGTTAAGTGAAGGGAGCAAACTACACAGGAAAAGGGGAAAATAAAAGGAAAATAGCAAAAGTGAGTTAAGCATATAACTTTAGAAAAAAATAGAAATATTTCTAAATGTCTTATAAATGCAAAAAAACATATTGTTGTGTTTTTCTGAATGCAGAATAAGAGAAGAGTAAAAAAGACCAGTAAATTAAATGAGACCAGTTGTTATCGATTATTATCACCGATTGTGAATCTGGTTGGAACAAAAACCTGCAGCCACAGTGGCTCCCCAGGACCGAGTTTGGGAAGCACTGTGCTAAGAAAGTCTGAATGTGCTGTACACTTGCAGTTTCTGTTTTTTTAATGACTATCTGTTTCCTATGGAGTTTGCTTTGTCTTTCCTTTAAAATATTAAGATGACAGTACTTGCTGCTAATTATAATTATGACTGATTCTTGCCTACAAATTTTTACTTTTATGAAGAGTGCTCTGTACTGTATTTCACATTCAAGGTTTTTCTTCATATATTGTAGCATACTTTGAAACCCACCACAAACATGCCTTCTGTACACCCCTGGGGCAGAAACTGGTTAGACTTTGATGTGCCATACTGTGCTTGGCCTTAATATTTTACATTATAAGCTGAGTAGCTGTAGCATTGATCTTCAGATTTATTTCTCCACAGCAACTCCCTCGGCAGGAGGTTAGCCATCGATCACTACCTTTTCCCTTGCATACAGCAGGGTGCAGAGGCTGTTCTAGCGCAGTATACACAGAGTGGGGTTGAAGTGAAAAGTCAAGATTAATCTCACCTTCATATTTATTTATTCCATTACATAATCGTATATGTACACTTATCCTAAAAAAATAAGCCCAGAGATTTTTAATAGCTATGTTGTTTTAGGCCATCATAATGCCGCTTCTACTGTCTTACTTCCATATGTAATCATGTTTTCTGTTATATACAGTATATTTCTTAATTTCCCAAGAAACTAAAAAAATGTACTTTACATTTTATGAACTATTAAAAATAGTCCTGTGGCTGACAGATAGGTGAACCAGGTGTTTTATTCTTCAGATCTTATGTTCTATGTGTACTCATTTGACTTATGTATGTTTTACATTTAAAAAATCCAAATAACAAAAATTCAAATGTACCAAGCAACAGAAGTCTAAACAAAATGCATACCACTCTTATCACTGTTAACTCATTTTACAAATTCTAGTGTATTTTAAACTGAATAAAACCAATGGCAAACCTCCAGCAAAATGAATTCTCAAAAAGAGAATTAAAAACAGACATATGCATTTGTTTTAGTGGAGAAGATGACTGACATTTGCACTATTCACAGTTACTGTGACAACTAACCCATCCCATACTCTCTGCTTTAATATAACAGTAGCAAATTAAGAAATCTGTACTCTCTCAATTTTTAAGATATGACTGCAAAAAAAAAAATTAAAATAAAAGAGCATTATTTAATGAAATATGTGCAACTTTTTATGAAATAACCATAGACCACAGAACCAGGGCCTGAGTTACTTTTAACCTATTATTTATTATTGATGAGCCAGCAATTCAAATATAATTGAATTGGTAGCAAAACTGAGAAAATAATGAAACTATGCAGTTTTGTGGCCAGTGAAATTCATGCCATTGACCCAGGAAGAAAGATGTTTTGTATATACTGTATACATATACATATATATAAACTTACTTTCCCCCTGTGTTTTCATCCTATCTGCAACATCATGGTAATATAGACACAGTAACTGCAGTTCCCTTCAGACAGCAGAAGTGGACTGGACCCTAAGAGAGGACACCATTATTAGTAAGCACAAAGTTTAAATGGTGCTTGATAAGGGACAACATCCTACACGATTATTGTGAGCTTGACCATAGCCAAGAGACTGAGAAAGCTTTGCCAGAGAATAGTCAAAAGGAACAAGCAAGAAGTCAGAGGTCTGCCAGAAAGATAGTGAAATACTGAGCGGTGAAAACAAAAAGGGGAAGTGGAAAAAAAAGGAGAATCAAGAAACTAAAAGAAACGATCACCTCCTAATTGCCTGATTTTTTAACTGAATTTACCACTAACCAAAGTATAAAGGTTTGTTTTATCCACCAACTGATACTGTATGATGCATACCAAATTTAACACAGAGGTAATTGGCTTGACCCCCAAGTTGACCTGCAGTCACACAAAAAATTCAACCAATCGGAGAGTGTGTAGCACTGAGGTGTTTTTGTAACTGTAAGTCAATGACGGATCATATGACATGCTGGTCATAGTTGTGTGAAGTCATGGTTTCATGACATATAAATGCCAAAAAAGTAAACATAAAACAAAAATTCCATTTAAATAGCCTCACGAATCATAACAGTAGCCAAAGTTGAATCCCATCTAAGATCACAGGCACAGTTCTTTCTTCTCAACCAATCTGGATAACCATTTCACTACTTTGCTGGATTATAGCTTTTCTCCAAGAGTGTTTCTTTTTGTTTAATTGTGGTTGTGTTTTCCCATGTTGAATTTCCAAAAGACACTTTACAATCATAGCTTGTGATTAATACGCTTTTACTTAATGCCAAATAAGAAAAGAATGAACCTTCTACAATTTGGTAAACAATCTTATCAAATCATTGATAACAATATTATTCTTTATGTTCAAAATTGAGATTGGGACTATTGAATCTTTTCCCAATTGGCCTTGTTTTATGCTTATGTTCTCCACCCAATTCTTTTTTTTGTTGTACTATAAAAATGTCCTCAGTTTCTACTCAGGAGGCACACACACACACCAAGATGGTGTTACCACCATTATCCTCTGTAAGAAGTTCAATTTGAGTCTTGAGCACTGTTAGGTTTTTAAACTGCTTCTCTGTCATCTTTAAGTTGTGTCACCCTATCGGGGGTTATGCGGGAGGAGTGCTTTTGCTAAATTCTGTAAACTTTCTATATACTGTATATCCAGTAACAGGCTCTTAAAATTATTGAAACTGTTGTATTTATCGTCTATGTCACAACCAATGGTACTTCCAATGAAAACCAAGAGACCTAACTATGTCACATAAAGTGCAGCATTTCTCTTCATACTTATAGAACAGCAAAAACGAAAACTCTCTGAGATAAAGGATACTCTTTTTGTATGTATATTATGTGGCAGATAAACTTCTGTATGCAGGATACAAATTATTGTGAACGGGAAAGGTAGGATTTACAACTGCTGCTACTTTGAAGTTAGTATGATTATGCTTTACAGTCATTAATGACTACAGAAATTAATTAAAAAAATGTTGCCACAAACAGCAAATTAGTGGTAACTATTCAGAAGATAGTCTAGTTGTTTCTGGAGTAGGAATAATTACAGTTTGGTTTGGTCACTGTTGATTTTGGCAGTGTAGAAACCTGATGGCGTATTTATTTATTTCAGAGTTTAACCTTAATAGCACAAAATCTTGTATATTGTAAAATTAATTAAAATCCTTTTACATGTATTCTCCTTGTCTCTGTCTGTCCCTTTTTCTCTCTCTCAAAATAGAAAGATGAAGGATCCAAATATTTTTTTCTAATATTTGACATGGCTTACTGTTCTCTGGATGCCTGTCAAGTACGATTTTATGCTCTGATATTATATACTCTGTACCCCCCTCTCTCCCTCTTTCTATCACTTCCTAAATTCAAATTCTGTTTTCTGTGCTTACACCTCTTATACAGTTTGTTCACACTTCTCTCCATTCTTATAGTGCCATTTCAAATTTGTTGACCCTTAGGTTTTAAAATTACATGTGCAAAGTTCGCCTACAGGCTGTTAACTTTCGGCTTGTACTTAGCTACTGTGGAATAATAAAAATTTGAATCAATATATTAAATAATAGTTGAACAAAGAATCTTGGGCTGAGGGCCTTTTGACCTAGTCCAAGGAGGGGAAGAAGATTTTGTGACTACGCCTTAGTGCAATGAATATTTTGTACTTAGATAAACAAGTCTAAATCGCCTTGATGATTACTATCTGTGTGCATTTGGGTGGATGGAAAATATGTTATGCAAACCAGCTAATGCTAAGAAAATGTATATGTATATGTATTTGCAAGTATAAGAGTTCTTTGTGTTAACCATATGAATGCATTAAGATTGTTAAGGTATGTGATGTAGGAAAGTTATAGGTTATTAAGCATTATAGCCTAGGTGTAGAAAATAGCCACAAGATGAATAAAAGAAATAAACGAAGGGTGGGTCAGCTTTTGGAAAAACGCACCCTGTCCTAGTTAGAGAAAAAGAAGTTACTCCACCAGTAAGGAAGGGCTGCTTGTGAAGCTGCAAATATAAGATAAGCTTTGCGTACATGACTGAAAAATTATAAAAGCCTACTGTGAAAAGAAGGGCGGGTTGTGACGTGATACTGTCAGTGACAAGCTGACAGGCTCTGCACAGACTCTCTGCTCACCAAGAAAGAAATAAATAAAAAAGATTTCTGTTTGTTTGAATCGGTGTCTGCCTGCTGTTGTCTCGAACCTTCGACCACACTACCCATACTTTCTTTTCTTCACAATGACTTCACAATCTAGACATCATTTGCCAAGTTCATATGACAATGTCATTGAAGACTTTGTAACAAGGAAGTCTATGATGGTAAAACTGTGAATAGGAAACTTCTGAATGTCATATCAGTCCTAAAATTTTATTAAATTGTTCTGTTTAAGTTATATAATATATAATGTACATAATTCCACAGATACTTGTGTTCATCAATTTATTGTTATATTCGTATATTTTTAATTTGCCAGGATGCGGTGGTAGACTTCTTAGGCGTAAAACCAGACGGTGGTAGGTGAGCAAGTGATCACGGATCCTACTGAGGACGACCCTAGCAATCCCCCTGTAGTTGCTGCAATCCAGGCAATCACCCTTCCATTTCTAGATCCCGTTTTCCAGTCAGTTGGGAATGATGCCAGTCTCCCAAATGGAAGCAAAGATTGCTTGCAATGCCAGGAGGACACCTTACCACCAGCCTGGAGAAGTTACCCGGATACCACAGATCCCTGCAGCCTTTCTCCACCTCAGCTGGTTCACCACCTGTGCAATCTCAATGAGATTGGGTGGTTCACAGCAAATTGGAGGATCAGCCTCAAGAACCGTGGACCCAGAGATATCCAACGTCCTAGCTGTAGGATCAGCTTTGAGCAACTGCTCAAAGTAGCCAGCCCAGTGGGTCACAACTGCAGTGTCATCCGTAAGGACCATTCCATCAGCTGCCCTGACTGTGACTCTCCGAGGAACAGATTCTGATGTGCGTAATGCTTTGATTCCTCTGTAAGCAGGACGTGGGTCACTAGGCAACAGATGGTGTGTCACTTGCTCACATATTCCTCTACAAAACGCCTCTTTATCTGCCCTCAGAGCCCTCACAGCTGTCCTTCTCAGTTCCCAGTACAGACCAGAGTTGCCATTGAGCCGTGCGCTGCGACTCCTCTCGATGATATCCATGGTGCCCTGCAAGATGAAACACCTCCTTCTGGGAACACTGGTAACACCAACACAGCCCTCAGCAACCTTCAGGGTCTTGTCATGGAAGATCTCTCACATCACATTAGGATTGGCAGTCACACCCAAATCTGCAAGTTCCTCACATAAACTGCATGCAAACTCATTAGAAACAGCCTGGTCTTGGAGTCTGGCCAAGTCCAGTCTAATTTTCCTAGTAGGTGGTAACCTGCTGGACCTAAGCTGGATCCCAAGAGTAGCAACAAGTAGTCTGTGGTCAGAATTCACAAACTTGGCACTTCTGTAGACCTTGTAGTTTTGCAAGAGCCTCCAGCGTCTGCCCACGAGGATGTGATTGATCTCCTTCACCGCACCACCAGTATTGGAGTACCAAGTCCAACAATGCGGTTCAGGGCACTGGAACCAAGATCCAGTGATTCACAGCCCCTGACCTTTTGCAAAGTCAAGGAACATGGAGCCACTTTCACCACGTTCACCAGACCCATGGGGACAGAGACAATTCTCAATGCCAGCCCAGACAGTGCCAGTGGCTGCGTTGAAGCCACCCATGACCAGAGGAGTGTCACCTCGTGGGCACCCATCAACCACCGAGCGAAGCTGCAAATAAAATGTCTCCTTTGCCGAGACATCACTCACTGCAGTCAGAGCATACACAGGGAGTGCCATAATCTCAGTCTCAATACGCTCGGACACCATTGGAAGAAGTCAATCCGCTACAGCAATAGCTACTCCCTGAGTATGACAGCCATCAGACCGACCAGACCAATAAAAGGTGTACAGTGATCCCTCGCTATATCGCGCTTCGCCTTTCGCAGCTTCACTCTATCGCGGATTTTATATGTAAGCATATTTAAATATATATCTCGGATTTTTTGCTGGTTCGCGGATTTCTGCGGACAATGGGTCTTTTAATTTCTGATACATGCTTCCTCAGTTGGTTTGCCCAGTTGATTTCATACAAGGGACGCTATTGGCAGATGGCTGAGAAGCTACCCAACTTACTTTTCTCTCTCTCTCTCTTGCGCTGACTTTCTCTGATCCTGACGTCGGGGTTGTGAGCAGGGGGGCTGTTTGCACACCTAGACGATACGGACGCTCGTCTAAAAATGCTGAAAGATTATCTTCACGTTGCTACCTTCTGTGCAGCTGCTTCGTGAAGCGACATGCTGCACGGTGCTTCGCATACTTAAAAGCTCGAAGGGCACGTATTGATTTTTGACTGTTTGTTTTTCTCTGTCTCTCTCTCTCTCTCCCTGCTCCTGACAGAGAGGGTATGAGCTGCTGCCTTCAACAGCTTTGTGCCGGCGGTGCTTCGCATACTTAAAAGCCAAACAGCCCTATTGATTTGTTTGCTTTCCTCTCTGTTTCTGACAGTCTGTGCTCCTGAGGCGCACTCCTTTGAAGAGGAAGATATGTTTGCATTCTTTTAATTGTGAGACAGAACTGTCATCTCTGTCTTGTCATGGAGCACAGTTTAAACTTTTGAAAAAGAGAAAAATGTTTGTTTGCAGTGTTTGAATAACGTTCCTGTCTCTCTACAACCTCCTGTGTTTCTGCGCAAATCTGTGACCCAAGCATGACAATATAAAAATAAGCATATAAACATATGGTTTCTACTTCGCGGATTTTCTTATTTCGCGGGTGGTTCTGGAACGCAACCCCCGCGATGGAGGAGGGATTACTGTATTCACTTACAGAGATCTGGCCAGTCCTGGTCTTTCTGTAGTCTCGGAGCTTTGTGAAGTTTTTTTTACAGTGGCTGGAGTGCCAATCCTGCCACCAACCCCCATGATTTCCCTGCAAGTTGGAGGACCGCTTGCAGGGCCGGATGCAGTTTAACGTCATACCCAATCAATTGATATTTTTCTTAGGTATTCCAGATAGGACTGTATTACAGGAATCTACTCAGCTAAAACAAAAGTATGAATTAATTATTTAGCATGCTGTGATGTTATAGGATGTACAGTATTTTGCAACATTCTTTAAATAAAAAAAAAAAAAAATTTAGGTCAGCGTCCATAATAACACCTAAACTCTTAACTTCCACCTTGACTTTTAATGCCAAGTGATGGTTATATTTGTGATGATACATAATATGCAGAGGCACTGGTAAAAATTCTGTAATTGTTTTGCTTAGCATGTTGAAACACATAATGACTTTTACATTACAGTGTGTAAAACCTTTCAAAGCTTTTATCCTCACTTCTATTAGAACACACTGGTTTTGCAACGATGCTGATGTGTACGTTAAGTTGTGTGATACAAGACCAGACAGATATCAGAAAAGATTATAAAGTTCAAATAAATCTGTTCATTATTGTTTTTGGCTGCTTATTGTATATACTATCTTTTAAATGCTTAAAACAACACTAAGAATGAAAATAGCCAAAAAAGTAACATTTAAAAAATAATATCATTTTGTAGATCTGTTTATAATAGAAAACCATTACTAAATGCACTTATTTGGCTCTGAAAATGCTGTTTGCAGTTTAGACATTAGGATCACATGATCTGTATTGTCCAGTTATTGTGTTTCAACATTTTTTATGGTGCTGCACCTCAAGGATGGGTATAAAACCTTGCTTCTGAAAGTATTCCTAAAGTACTTAGAGCACAAAAAAATCAGGGCAATTAATTTTTTTATATAACACAGCAAAAGTTGTTATCTTCATGGAAATATTGAATCCCTATTATTGATACGTGTGGCTTTGAGGCTAGGGATCTGCAGTGGTAATCGGAAGTCCCATAAATGCCAATAGGGACTCTGCTCTATTGGGCCCTTGAGCAAGGCCCTTAACCTTCAATTGCTTAGCGCTTTGAGTAGTGCGAAAAGCGCTATATAAATGCAAAGAATTGTTATTAATTATTATTATTATTATACACCTTATTGTCTCGTTGAGGATCATGGGGCTGATCTCAAAAGCAGTGGGCTCAGTCCAGAAGCAGTGTTTCAGTTAAACAGTAACTCGTACACTACAAGTACTTCATTCAGTATCAGTGCACTGTTGGTTTCTTTGTAAACTGATATTCTGATCTGTCCATCCATTGTCAAATATCCAATTCAAATTTGGGGTTTCTAGGGGCAGAACTTATCCCTGTTTCATTAAGGGTGGGACAGGAATAGAATTCACTCACTCACTCACTCACTCACTCACTCACTCACTCACTCACTCACTCACTCACTCACTCACGGCAGGTCTTTTTAAAGTTGAATCTTAGTTTAAAACTTTGACAATTATTATTATAAAATTATTATTAAACTATTTTTATTAAAATTATCACTATTTAAATGCAAAAACAGTGCAAGCCCAACCATGTTTTTGATAGGTTACACTATTAAAGTGTGGATAGCTCAATATCTGTAGAATTTGATAATTTTAGTTTTCCAAAGAAGGAAATTTTTCTTTTGGGCAATTTTTCTTGGTACTATGCAGTGTAACGTAATGACAGCACTGAATCTTTGAAACTATGTACAGGCGCAGCAATCTCAATTCTGTCAGGCCTGAAATTATAAATTTAGCAGAATGGTCCAGCATTCACAAGGAGATTTGGCATGGATCTTGCACATGGGTGTTATCTTTAATAGCAGCCAAGTTGTACTGAGAAAGTCTGGTCATTTGATAATCATCAGACAGTTAGAACCAATCTGCTACAGATTATATTGGCTAAAACCAGTTTAGGATACTACTTAGTATTTTGCAGTTTTTCCTGTACCTTGCAGAAACACCATTGGTAATATGGAATATAAAGATAGGCTTTGACAAACATCATACTTTTCAAACTTTTTGAATATATGAATGTTCTGTAAAGTAAATTAGGGATTAAAAGTTTTATACTCGTAGACTGAAATGTAAGTGAAGTGGTAATTAACACTGCAGCTGCCACACAGCTCCAGGGCTTGCCTGACTATGTACAGAGCCTTTTTTTAACCCCAAATGATCACTTACAGAGTGGTTATAGGTGTGAACATAAATATGCTAACTGGACCCATCCACATTTGTGCCAAATGCTGCAATGTAGTAGTAGTAGTAGTAGTAGCAGTATAAAGGAGGATAATAAAAAGGGGTAAATGGTAACAGCCAGTGTCATCAGGATATTTTTCACAACCAGTATGACTACCAGAATTGGTGAAAATGTAATTAGATTACACTGACACCTTACTTTGTGTTGCGTTAGTGTAACCGAATTATATTTCCCAGTAATGAAGCACTATAATGTTTTACAGTTTAAATACTTCAAATCACATTACAGTTACTAACCTTAGAATATTCTTACACAGAATTTTGTTACTTGTGTTACACTTATGTTTCTGAACAAATAATATGTAAATGCCTTGTCTGACATAATGTTTGAGGAAGAGAATGTGGAAAGCTGATCTACACGCTATATTCATGCAAGCATAGAGCACAATTCATTTTGTGATTCTATTGAATCTGCACCAGCGATGTGTGTTATTTTACATCATTGCTTGATAGTTTTATTTACTTCAGGATTGTATCGAAGTCAACTTAGTCTTTATTAAGAAACAAACATTTTACTTTGAAAGATTATGGGAGTATTTAGTTCTAGTTTAAGGGAGAGGTAGCAAAGTGCACAATACTTTGTACCGACACTTTGAAACAACAAACAGGGAAAGCAAAAAGAGGCATTACTTGCACCAATTAGCCAACTCTGTTTATCATAGCAAGAGCTGGAAAAAGTCAGTCTGCAAGCTTGTCCTCGATCACTTGCCTGCTGCTGAATTCTTAAGTCACGTCAGTCTGGTCCAAGCTCCTTTGTCTTCTTTTTTTCTTCAAGTGAAAGATTTTGTGAAGTCTGTTTCATTAAAGAAGTCACCATCTCCCTAAAGTCACCCTCGCTCATCTGTAGTTTTGTTAATGGCGGATGTGAACTTGAAATAGTGCACTGGCGATTGTCCAATCACATTAGATTATAAAAACCTAAAACAATATTAATTTACTGCCAATAAATGTGGGAATGTCTGGGGCGCACAGGGCTGCTTCCCTGGAAAAATCTGAAAAGCAACCTATTAAAGGGATGCCTCAGGACACCTGCTTGCCAAAAGATCAAGAACTTACATACACTCTAATTTGGCTGGCGCCCTTGTCTCAGAATATATACTGTAGGTATTCACACAGAAATTAAACAAATACAAGTTGGAACCAATTTTTAATGGATGTTGACATGCGCTAACACCAGGCACGTTGTTGCGCAAATAAACAAATTTATTTCACGATTATTTTGCATTACCTAATTAATTTAAATAGAGTTTTTAGAATATTTGTAGGGGTGGCGGTGCCCCACATTACAAACTGCCACAACTTGCGATACGATTAGTATGGGAAAGCATTGGATGTCCCTTTCAGTTATGAGTATTTAGTACAGTTATGCTCAGACCAATTCAATAGTTAAATACCGTTATGTACTAGTAAACAGAATATGCAATAACAGTCTTGTAACTAATGTACAGCATCTTGAAAACAACAGAACAAAAGCTGTGGATTACTCTTCAGTTGTTAAGTTTGATTTCACAGAAGTAACCTTAAAAAGGGTAAGATTTTAAACATTAAAGTATAAAGAGTTAATTTGACTTGTCAATTAAATAGTATTCTTCAGTGTATGTAATTAACCAGATAATCTTTCCTAAATCTGCTGATGAAGGCATAGATCTCACAATATCAAATATCACTATCTTTTTAATTTTTGGTTCCTCCCTCTAATTTTACTGTCATTTTCAAATTAAAACAAGTTTACAGAATCAATATAATTTATAAATTTGAAAAAGTAATGAGAGGCCTCTGAGGGACTCTTGATTTATATTTTTGTGTTTTTTTTTTCAATTTTCATAGCATTATTAATTTTTAATGTTGTTTACACTTTTGTTGTATTTTGATTATGATTTCTTCTCTTGAGGCTCTGTGCCCCATTTGCTATCACAATGTTCCTGGGAGTACAGTATGTGACGTTATGTTATTAAAAATATAAAATATGGTGGCACCCACTTCTCTGTGACCATGTTTTTAATTTTTGACAAAAACATTTTCATGCTCATCTATTTAAATCATGTTTACATCTACCTGCAGCGCTGATTGTGTAACACAGTTGCTCTGGATCTCTAAAGTCTCTGTACTTTTTACATTACTAAAAGGACATGTGACAATCAAAGAGTAAGCGTTTACGTTTTGTAATTAACTTACATTCTCCAGCAATTAAGGCAAAGAGTGAAATAAAATACCTTTGCATACACTTCTCAATTTTTGTGAGAATGTTAAAGAGATATAATGAAAAATAACGCAATGCAAGTATACTGCTACATATACTGCTATATACTGTATGTATACTGCTACATTTTACAACACATGACATTTATTGCATTTTCATTTGATTGGACATTGAAGACTTTTTTGCCTCTGTAAGTTGAATTCTTTATGAGCTGTCTACTCAAGAGGCTCTAAATCACAAGAAACAAAAACATTAACACACCCAAGGTTTAATTATGAAAGGTCTGAAATAGCAACAATGAGCGTACGATACCTGAAACATCTTTCTGAAAAATGCAAGCACCATTAAAGTAGCCACAGTCATCTAGCATGAGGCTAAATTGTTTTGGCAGTCTTAATGAAATGACTCGGTTTAATCAGAAAGTAATAGAGAAATTATCAGGTCTGAAGGAAAGGAGGGCAAAATTTATGTTCAAGGAAATATAGGTATCCTGATTAGGCAGAATAAGTTTTAGGTTGGACTTGGCCTGTGGGTGTAGTACAAGACAGGGGGGAGGGATGGCAAGTTATGTTTTAAGATGTGGGGGTCTGTGGATCTTACAATGTGAATCTGGACCCAGGTGAGTTAAGCCTGGCAGACTAGCATAGGACTGGGCAGACTGGCAGCCAGTGTAAAATAACATTTGGGTGTGAATGAATCTATGGGTGTGGTAAATGATAAACTGGGATGCAAGACTCAGAGGACTAGTGATTGTATGATGTGGATTTATGGAATACAGTGGAAATGGCCAATTAACAGAGGCAGAATAATATCTGGATTGGATTTATGCTATGGATGTGTTATAGGACAGGACAGACAGAATTGCAAATTTATTAGTAGATTATTGAGGTAGAATGTGGAGATTATGGTGCAGGTCTTGGTAGTATGGAGAACTGGGCAAGTTTGAAGAGTATTAGAAACAGGTGTAGTATAAAATTTGTGATGCAGGTGCACCTGCTCCTTTCCACATTTATAGGGCAAGTTATGGGAAGAACAAGGGGACTGTGAATGTCACGGACTGAAGTTTTGGTGAACAGTAAAAATGGGAAAGCTGGCATCAGATTGGGCAGCATGGTGGAAAGGGTATAATACATTTTAGCCTGGATTTGTTCTATGAGTCTGGTGCTGGACAGGCCAAGATGTGTATTCACACTATGATGAAGACCACAAGAGCATGTGGAATGACCAGATATATAGTTGTGAAAGGCAGTATATAACAGATAGCTATGAAAGGCACTATATATTAGATAAGCGCTGAGTTTGAATATTCTGAAATACCAAATAAATTAGTTATACAGTATGTTGGAATGACCATATGTAGCAGTCAATTTTGTCAATTCTGTAGACTAGCCACAGGTACAGATAAGTGAGTTTGAAAACGGATGGTTGGACAGAAATGTGTAGTCATGTTTGTTACATTCAGAGGATGAATGCAAAGCCTCTATTCCATTATCAGGGCAATTTCTGGTGCAACATTATGAAAAGATTAATTCAGTCATAATTTATCATTTATTCATTCAAATGTATGACGCAAGTCAAAACAAATACAACTTACTGTTTTCTCAATATTATTTATTTATTTATTTTCATTTCCATAATGGGATAAATTTACCAATAACAAAAGCAGTTTTTGCCTTGAAAGAAAAGCATAGTTGAAAGTTCCTTGAAGACTTCAGTAAAGTTGGTCCAGCAGAATTATTTTTATTAAATAACAATTTGTTTACTTAAATTTACCAGTGGAAATTAAGAATACGTGCACGTAAGACTGAATCCAAGAAGCCATAGAGAGGAGAGAAACTGGAACAACTACTGAGTCATGTTGTAGATGCAGAAATTTTAATATAAGATAAAAGGCAGGAACATGTTGAAGAGTTCCAGTTTGCTAAAACCCTATTTAATATTCAAACCTATCTGGTGTTAAGTTCCGAACCAAAGGTAAGTGACACAGTCAATCAAACTAGAGCCCCAGCTCATCTTTTAAAGTCACTCATTGACGCACACTGTGTCCAGACCCGCTGCGTGTTCCAGAATAAATCCCAACTTCTGGGTTCATTGACATTTATACGTGCCCCAGGGTGGAAAGGGGGGGGGGGGGGGGGGGTGAGCGCGATTACATCTGGACTGGATGTGGAAGTAACATCAGAGTTCTTCCTTTCAGGACTGTCTGGTCAGGAGGTGAAAGTGAAAAGAAGATAAGTGACAGCGCCCCTGCTCTCTCTAAAGGAGTATTACTGGTATCTCAAAATCCTTGAAGATGCTCCCTAATCGGTCATGTCTGACAATAAATAGATATAACTTTATTTTTCCCAAGGGGGAAATTTGTCTTTTTACAGAAGCTCACTAAATAAATGTCATAACAAACAAATACACACCAGATTTTCTAAAAAGAAAGGCATCTTCTCACTTGGCTGAAGACAGAAGAGTCATTATAGAGATGTCATCATTGGTGTAAAGGAGCCACAACAGCATTTCTTAACACATAACTTTTAAAACATATCTGGATGAGATACCAGAACCAGTTAGCTATTAGCTAACCAAATGATTGACTAATTGGTCTCCTCTGTCAAATGTTAATAATGTGTTAACTTTCTATGAGTGGTTATGATTATATTACTGGTTTTCCATTTTTATACTGGTTACACAAGGTGCATATACATTTATATATTCTTGTGTGAACTTAAATTCTTAAAAAGAATAAGGGATCATAGAAACACAAATGCCAGACTGTGGAATCTTTCAAAAATCCCTATTTGATTTCAGAAACTGGGAAATATGAGGCATAATAAATCAAGAAATTAAATAGGACACACAAATTAGTCTCTGATTAGGAAGACTGGAAATAATGAAATCTTCCTCCCACTGTGACTGTCCACGAACTGTGCTGAGTAGCCAAGGATGAAATTATTTAACCAAATATCTGGGATGTAATTGACTTTCAAGAGATGTATTTCACTTGGGATTACAGTATCACCCTGACTCCAAAATAAACTCCAGTCTGGGGAGTTGTGAAATCAGTTAATACACATTCTGTTTATTACAATTAGATAATACAGTACATAATAGTTCAATTATCTTGAAGCCTCTTCCTTAAATTTAACACTGTCAAATACAGGTTTTAAATCCCTTTAGACTGGCCACACTTTGTTCAGTGGAAGCAATCTGGAAGGCCACATTCACTGTAATGTGAGGGGCACAAATGGTTGGGTTGTTTCTTATGGAGAAGATCAGGGGAGAGTTGGCCACTCATAGCGGATGGCACAGAAAAAGTGCGGTTAACATTGTTTCATCATAACACTTATATAACAAGTTCTTCCTTTTGCAGCTTGGCTGTTGACTACTTATTCTAATAAGTTCACACTATCAGTTTATCCTGTGATGCTTAATTTCTTCAGTGTCTGTTTACCAAAGAACTGGCATTTCACTAAGTGTAAAATCCTGCTGGAATTGACTTTGACCAGACAGTGAACCAGAATGGCATAAGAAATTTAATAACAGAAGAAACAAGTAAAGTCAAATATTTCTATAACTATTATATTCATTTTTGTAACTATTACTTTATATATAATTAAAATTCACAATATAAAATTGAGGAAAACTAAACACTGCTTTTCTTAAAATTTCAAAATACAGATTTAATTTAATATAGCTGATAGAGATTTGTGCACACAGACGCAAAGCTGTCATGGCTGCCAAAGGTGCATCTACTAAATACTAACTTGAAGGAGGTGAAAACTTACATGATCAGTTATTTTGTGTTTTATATTTGTAATTAGCTTATATCAATTTGCAGAGATCTGTATTCACTTTGACATTAAAGGGTCTTTTTCTGCTGATCAGTGTCAAAAATGCCAAACTAAATCCACTGTGCCTCAGTGTTGTATAATAATAAAATGTGAAAATATCCAAGGAGTGAATACTTTCTTTAGACACTGTAAATCTTGCCTATATAAAGAAATACTCTCGTTCATTTTGATTATATTATTTGGGTACAAAAATAAATCTTATTTCTGTTAACAACTATGGGACTGGAAATCTATCAAACTTTGGAGAAATGGACTTACTTATTGTGATGAGTGAGACTGTCTTCAAGAGCACCAGATATCTAACATGGGCTTGATTCCCAAAACCACTCTGTAAGCAAGTCCAGAAAAAGGCTGTTTCACTCAAATATGTTTATGTGAATGGAATCAAAGTCAAAGTGAACTTTATTATCATCTCAATCATATACAAATACACAGATAGACGAAATTGCGAAGCTCATGGTCCACAGTGTAACAACATGAAGTGCACATAAAAAAATGTAATTAAAATGACTTAAAATTAAAAATTTAAAATTAAGATTTAAAATTAAAACACAAACAAGACAAGACATTGTGCAAAAACAAGACAAAGAAGTAGCAGCAATATTGACGTGTAGTAAGCAATATGAACATTGATGCAATGTATGGTATTTGCAATCTAGATACAGTACATAAATATAGTCAATATAAATAATAGATATAGATAAAACAGAAATTATCAGTGTATGGTAATAGTAGTTGAAGACATGTGTAAACAATGACAGGTCAGAATGTTTCACAGCACAAGGATATTAAGGATATCAAGGATATCAGTACATATTGCTTATCATGACAGCTCTGGATACGCTATTTAGACAATCGGTGTGTTTACATGCACACACATGAATAATAATTAAGGTGAATAACCTGGTTAAGGCAGAAACCTGCCTTTTTACTAATCCGTGTTAACATGCGCATAATCTTCTGGAGTTGACCATAACACTCCAGCGCCATTTAACTGTGCAAAAGAGAGTTAAACATCATCATCAGCCACCGTGAATCAGAAAATAAACATGACGCCTGTGATGATTTCTTGTGTTTTATACATAGGTTTAGTCAAACTGATAATTTATTTATGGATTTCTGATACGAGATTGCACAGAGCAAACTCTTCTCTGCTGGACTGTGCAAAGGACCAGGTATGTACGCTTTTTGCCTTACACTAAGTGCTGCTTGAATAATAATAATAAAGGTCTTTTAACTTCAGTAAGATGAGCATTGCTTTAGGTTACTCATTACTTTAAAATGTAATTGGACTACGTAACTCACACTAATTTTAATGTGTCACCTGACTACCCTCAAGATTGTGTTGCTGAGTTTAGAACCGTATGCAGCTCATCAGCATAAATTTAGCAATTTCCAAAATATTAAGACACATTATTCCTTCTCCTGGCTGAAATAACCTAATTGCCCACACATTTGCCTCTGGAAATGAATTTTGTGGACACTTCAACCCGTGGCTACTGAAACCAAGTGCAAAGCAAATAAAAGAGCAGGCTGACAGAGTGCAAAGGATATGCGCAAAAAACCTTACAAAAACCCTAACAGTAACCCTTTTAAGGTTTTACATGGCTACATAATCAGATAATTTGCAGAGAAATCTACCTCTGTTAATCAGGTTTCACAGAGGCCAATAACACGATTTCTCTAAACAGAATAAGAGTTTACATGGCATTTTAGAAATCAGATATCTGTGAATAATCGGGTTATTGAGCCGCATGTAAACACATTGACTGACAGCCAGAATTCTGGTAATGGCATCATTATGTATTCAGCGGGCATGTCAAGCAGTGAATCCTTTATGTCTAATGACAAACTGATGCTAATGGATAAGAATGAATGCTGGAACCAGTTGTGTCTTTCATTGTTTCAATAGCAAGCCCATGTTCATCCGTGAATTCTTTTCATGCACATGGCCCATGGTTCAATATCTTTTATTAAACAGTCACTTTTGTTAACCAGCATTAGAAGGCTTGTATTAACACCCTGTAGAGACAAGTTAAATGCATTTAATATCCCTAAATATTGAAAATTTGACTGCCATTTACCATCTGCCAGGTGTTGGACATACTGTAAATGAGACATTATCAAGATGGAAGGGTCTTAATTCAGTCTCTTACTTCAAATAGACGTCTTAGGATATGGCCCAAATCAACCATCTGACTACTGTGTGTAGCTAAAAGACTTCATTTCTGGAACTCATTTATTTGCAACTTGTAACAGCAGGTAGTCTGAAGTTGGTACAGTGTGTTTCTACATGATTCCTAACTTTTAAGGCATTTGAACATAAGATGAGCTAATTTAGGTTTTCTTTTTAAAAGAATTAAGCTTATCACAGTGCTGGAGAGTGTTAATGTTGATTGAACTCTTTAAACGTGAGAGTTCTACTGTGTCACACACGTGCGATTAGGAGGCAGTCAAAGAGCCTAAAGGTGAGTGAACTATTGCGAGATATGGGTGTCACATGGTACTTACCTGGATCTCTTCTTTCCACAGAAAACCATGAAGAAAAATAATTGCCTCCGCTTCCGGGTATCAAAATGGCCTCAACTATGTCACTTCCGGCCATCATCAATGACATTACTTCCGGCTCTTCAAGATCACATCACTTCCGACTCACTATGATGACGTTACTTCCAGTTCCTATTCCTAAAGTCACTTCATGCCAACCATTTCCTTTTCCCATAATCCTTTCTGTATTTAAACGATCATTTTTTCAAAGTAAAACTGTCAATTGTACTTTCAAATTGAAGACTTTTGATCTGGTTTTTTTTCATATATTGTCTTAGGGCAATATACGGGGAAAGTCCCCAAACCTTTTTCTTGTCTTTTGACTTGTTTTTACTGGATATTCCCACAACTGCTACTACTACTTTAAGAAATCCTGTTCTTAGCCCTTTTTCCTTTCATATAATTGCCCCATATTAGCAGTGCAAATGGCAATACACTTTCTCCAATTCAGCCTGTGCATGTCCATGAATTCATGCAGTTTAGTGAATATACTGTATCTTGGCCAGTGCAAGTTCCTTCTTGTTTACTGCAAAATGGCACCTCTTTATGTAGTTTCCAAAATGGCAGTATCTCACAAATACAAGAAGCTCAGCACACTACTTATTTATATCAGTTGACTCAGCTAACTGGAGCTCAAATGTTTCACTTTGCAAGGCATGTTCAATCAATGGACCCTCAATGTATTGTGGCGTGTTATCAATAGTGTATTATTAGAAACAGGCACTTTTTTATCAAACCAACAAGCAAATTTATCTCCATGCATGACTTTAGACTTTACAATTGTAGCTAAATAAATGAGGCCTTCACCAATTGTGTAAGTTTTTTTGCACTTTGCTCTTAAGTTCAATATGTGCATGATACTATTTGTACTTGATCAGAACTTTTCATTTCTTCAGGTATGATTTTCTGCTGATCATGTAATTCGCCATCCTTACAACTGACAGATTCAACTGTTATTTAGAATGGGCATGAGGCTTAATTTCTAAATCTCTTTTCAGTTGTTTGAGTTGCTATGGACAAACTATGGCTATGTAGTATTAAGCATTTATGTTTTTAGATGTTTTGAGTTAAGGATTCAATTTTTGTGCATCATGAGTGGATGATATAAAAACATGATGTCTTTACTATACATTGTGTGGTATAGCGGGTCCGTGGCTAGCGAAATCAGTAGTCTGTTTTCAAATAAATAATTGCACCCCAAGGAGTTGCAGGCTCCAAGGTGGAGGTGGCTGGTTGGCTGCGTATACAAGTGCAAGTGAGAGTGTCAGTCAGGTGCTTCATGATTGCCGTGGAGGGGGCAGTGCAACACACCCACACCCAGTTAAGAAGGTTGAATAAAAGGAGCCTACAAGGGACAGAAGGGGGAACAAAAAAACAATGGAAGGAAAAGAAGGAGACCGGGAGTTTAAAAAGGCAGGAGAGTGTCGGTGCAAGAGTGAATAAGCATGCGAGACAGAGAGAAAGCAGGCAGCCATGAGGAGAGCCCCTCAGGAGAGCGTGCGGCAGATACTCAGGGGCTGAAAGGGGCCACTTCAGCTGAGTGAATCTGGGGGCTGGAGTAACTCAGTGCTCGCTCTCATGTAAGTCCAGGAAGGCAGCGGAGAGAAGGCTCAAATGGGGAGCCCTACTGAAGCCATGGACCGTAGGGACCCGAGCCTGGGTTCGGGTTGGGAGCCAATCTGGGAGCCATGGGAGATCAATGACCCAGACCCGGACCCTTGGAAGAAGGTTGGTTGCACCTGTTGGTTTGATATCTCTCGGGGTTTGTGAGACCCAAGTTAGGTAAGACAGAGAGATGTCCATTTTAAAGGGAAGCACAGGGGACTTGATTTTAAATGGTACATTCCTGCCTAGAATTTTAACCTAATTTTAATGGATTATTTATTTATTTTTAACTTCCACTATCATGGAATTTTTAAAGGAGTATTAATTGATTGAAGATTGCACAGCACTATTTATTTGAACATTGATTTGTTTGTGGATTTTAAATAAAAGCACTTGTTCACTTTTTCACCTAACCCTTGTCTGGCTGCATGTGTCCTCATCTGCGTGGCTCATCTCGATAACATTATCAATAGTGGTGGGTTCAAGATGCTCCTGGAAGGACCCTGTAGCCTGGAGCCTAGCCACACTGTCACATGTCCCTCAGTTGATACACAATACCTCATTTGAAGCTTACTTTTTAAGTGGGGCCTAGCCTTAAGTCTCATTTCTGGTTCATGGTTTTTGTTTTGCTTGGTCCTTTGTCTTTCCCTTTAATTTTGTTTCCTGTTTAAAAGTCTGATCAGCTGGTTTTGGCTCTTTCCATTTCTTGACACATCTCTGGCAATGATATCTCTACCTAGTCTTCAATAATTGCTAAGGCACACTACGTGTCTTGTAACATCCTGGGAGATCACATAATGTAAAGGTGTTGCATCACCTCTGTGCGATACATGTGATACATCTCAGAAACATGGTGTAAACAAGAAGGCAAATAAAATAAACTTTTTAAATTAAGGACAAAATGAAAAATCACAAAAAACGAATCCTTGGGTTAAAGAAATAAAAAAACACAATACATATACAGTGGAAACTCGGTTCACGACCATAATTCGTTCCAAACCTCTGGTCGTAAACTGATTTGGTCGTGAACCGAAGCAATTTCCCCCATAGGACTGTATGTAAATACAATTAATCCGTTCCAGATCGTACGAACTGCATGTAAATATATTTTTTTAAAGATTTTTAAGCACAAATATAGTTAATTACACTATAGAATACACAGTGTAATAGTAAACTAATGTAAAAACATTGAATAACACTGACATAAACAACTAGGCTCCCTGCTCAGCTGCATGCGCAGGCTCGCTCGCTCTCAGCTGCACACACTCTCTCTCTCTCTCTCTGTAACATTGCAGCAGTTCGCGCTATAGCCTTACAACCCGATCGCTGTATAAACACTTTTTTTAATGAGTTTTAAGCACAGGGGGGAAAAAAGGAACATTTGAACAAATCCGAACTTTATTTAAAAACCAACCACAAGCAACCAAGAAAGTAACATTGCAGCAGTTCGCACTATAGCCTTGCAACCCGATCATTGTATAAACACTTTTTTAATGAGTTTTAAGCACAGGGGAAAAAAAAAAACATTTGAAAAATCTGCAGTTTAATAAACCACCTAGAAAAGTAACATTGCAACAAATCATGCTACGAACCACTCGCTGTAAACACTTTTTTTTAATGAGTTTTACTCTTAGGGAAAAAAAATGAACATTTGAAAAAATCCGTAATTTAATAAACCACCAAGAAAAGTAACATTGCAACAATGCACGCTACGAACGGATCGCTGGAAACAGAAGTGAAAACAAAATCAAGCCCAGTGCATTCTTTAACTGCCTTCCTACCTTAATGCGTCCAGCTCTCTCTCTCGCGCTGCCTGTGTGTCTGCGTCTCTCTCTCTCTCATGCTTCCTGTGTGTGTGTGTGTGTGTGTGTGTCGCACTCTCTCGCTCTCTCTCTCTTGCTCACTCGCTTGCTGCACAGGAAATGCACAGGGAGAGACTGAACATGTACAAACCGAAAGGGAAACTGGCTTGTTCGTATACCGAGTGTGTGGTTGTGAACCGAGGCAAAAGTTTGGTGAACTTTTTAGTTGTAAACCGAGTTGTATGTGAACCAATGTTCCACTGTATGTATAACAAATTCTTTTAAAACTACTGGACAAAAGGTCACCTTCAATAATCAAGTATAAATCCATTCTGCAGAAACTCAGCATGATATTTACCCTTTTTCACTTTCTTCACCAATAGGTGCTTGCTGTTGTGCCTTACATTTTTTTTTGCATCTTCTTGGGCTGACCTTTGACATGACATGTCATCACAATCAGTCAATATGCTATTAAATATGTCAGTTTAACATGAACTTTCATCTTTCTCAAGTTGATAGTTTTTTAATACAAGCCATTTTGATTATCAAGCCTATAGCTAAGGATACAATAATCACTGGCAGTGACAAGATGCTACTGATGTACTATGTACGGTGACACCCTACTACTACCTACATTTTTTCACTGGGGTTGTGCCCCGCAAATTTCTTCAAAGCAGCTATTTTGAAAACCACCTCTCTACAGCAAACAGATACTGTATGTCTCCATTGACACTGGTCTGATGAATTTACGGAGTCATGGCCCTCGCTGATTACCTAGCAGGTGCTCACCTCTCTTGAACCAAAAAGTACTTTTTTTTTTTCCATGATGTGCTTCCTCGCTCACTACAATTGCTATCAAATAAGCACAACTGTAAAGCATATGGATTCTTTGCTCCTTCCTGTTTGCATCAACTGCACAACTCTTTGGGTAACACTTTTAAAGGGGTAGGCTCACATATTACATACAGGTCACATAAAAGTCCATACAAAATGACATTACAGTTCAAAATTCCTTCTGTGTGCACATTTTGAGTTAAAAACATTTTTACAAGTTTATACAAATTATTAGCCCACTGCTAGGATCAGCATTATGTACTCAGGAGGCTGTCCATCCAGCATTGGCTGCTATTGCTCTGTGATGTCTGGCCTCACAAGCATCATTCATTCATAGAAAAAAGACACGAGTACACAGACACGTTTCCACTTTACTTCTCAATGTGCGTTTTGTGTTTAAATGTTTTTTCACATTTTTCCTTAATATTTAAGACGCCAGTAAAACAGTTCTTTTTAAATTCATACTGGAAAAAAATTCTTCACTGTAGCAGTTGATGCACCGATCAGCAATATATACCCAGGTGGCTGTCTCATCCAACATTGCCTGTTACAGATCTGTAATGTCATGCTGGTCCCATAAAACATAATGGCGAGCTGGGAATAAAGTTTGTCTAAGCTGACTGCACAGAGAATTTTCAGGAAAATATTGCTAAACAGGTTTATTAGCGAATCCAACAAATTTGCCTTACCAGTTAGTATGTATATACTGTATATTTCAGTGTATGTGTCTTTTCTATATGTTGTACTACATAAAACTAAATTTGTAGGTTTGAACAGCCCTTTCTTTCCGTACGTAGAAGTTTGCTGTAGAGAATTAGTAAGAAACAATTGAATTATGAAATTGATGACATACCTAGCAAATACTACATCTAAATATTATACATTACACAATTTCAGTATAATTTTTTCTTAATGATTCCTTAATTACAATTGTTTTATTTGTTAGTGGATATGTATCATTTATTTATTGTTTCAAAATTTGCATATTTGTAGCATTCGGTACTGTGCAAAGATTTATCTGAAGTTTTCAGACTTCAGACTGTGTATCATAGATAGATAGATATGGTTTCTTATATCTGCTAATAAGAGCTTTTAATATATATTTTTTCATTTTTTTATCTTGCTGTTTTGGCCAGTGCTTTGTGCTTATGATTTTAAAATTAAAAGCAACAAATGAATACTGTTTCTACCTCACTTAATTATGTAACTGCATAATCAATCCTTATTATTTTATTTTTTTATATTTAAAAGTTTATGCAGTTTCTAGAAGAATATATCATGAATTTATGCAATGTCTGCAACAGTTCATCTACCACGAAAAATGTGGGACAGATGGAAAAAAGCAATATATGCAAAAATATATTGATTTTCCATGCAGGGAAATGTGGCTTTTTCATGCTTCTAAGAAAACATTTTGTAAGTCTATTTTGAAGATTGGATAAGGCGTTTGCATTTGATCTTCCAGAGTACAGTATCTTGTATTATGCAGAATGAGGGTTGATGGTGACAGCTGTGAGGGCAGAACATCTCTTAGCCTTTGATCACCATGGGCAATTACCAGTTATTCCTAACTGCAGATAGAACTGGCAGATGGCTTTCCATTTTTTTTTATCAAAGCATCTTCAAACCCCCTCTCAACTGATTAAGACAACAAAGTTTATATGTTTTATTCATTCTTTTATTATTTTTCCCCTAAAAGATCAAAAGAAAATGTACAGTATCTTAAAAAAATAATAAAATGCTAGTTGCTTCAAATACAAATATAACTGAAAACCACACAAAACCAGCAAACCTTTGCTCAAGCCAGGAATTAAATCAACATATTTCCTCTCAGTTAAATTGCTTTTTCTCTTTTTTATGGAATTTGAAACAATAAATAAAATAAAGTATGCATTTTATAAAAAGACATTTTGCTTCACTATTAACTATAATATTAATGTATATGTAAAATGTCATGGTCTGTTGTCTTTTAATAAATGTATTATATTCAGCATTTATGTTACTTGGTCATTTAGTAGCTTCTGTATTTAAAAAGATGTAGGCTTCTGTATTAGGTGGAAACAGTAATAAATAATGATTCTAAAGATGCTCTAAAGCTAGTAAAAAAATGAAAACAGAAGTGCTTTATTAGATGTGAAAACACTGTACAAAGATAAAACATTTATTTCAAAAGTTTCTTGCTTTCAAGAGTGTGGACAGGAGAATATTTTTTATTAATCAACCATCCATAAATTAACGGAGTACAGATATCTATTCTAAGCACTGCATCAGCAGTAATTTTGTTAACACATCAAAGAATGAGAATACTGGTTCCATCTGGCCTTAGTCAGTGATAAGAATTGTTTGTTTCACAACAGACCTGTCGAACCTCTTTTTATTTGTAATGATAGTATTTCTTAGTTGTATGTAATTTAAAATTTGCTAATTAATAAATTATCATGAACCACGTCTGATCTTTTATGCTGCTGTCATGATTATTAATACTTAAAAGGTACAATCCGTTTTACCTGTAGACACATGCTGGAAACTCAGCCCTGATCATTCATTATTGGTGAGTATTCTTTTAATAGTTGGGTTTTGAATTAAATGTAACACACGTTAAGTTAAGCTGCCTAGCCTCTGATATTTTGCTTACTGAAACACACGCTAATGAACAGAGCTTAGCCTCCGAGGTTGCTTGTGAACTATTATTCATGTAGCACACACTATGAAAACCACTTAGGCCTTGAAGTTTCATTATAAAGCACATGCCAATTAAACAGCGCTTAACCAATGGGGTTACATATAAAAGTTGATTATTAGCTATATTTGTGTTTCTTTCTAAGGATATATAACTTAAAGCTTTGAAAATGATAGTAAGTCAATCCTAACTTAAACTTGTAATCAATCCATAATTTACAGTAAAATTAATTTTTAAATATTAATAATAAATTAAGAGTAGCATTAAGCAATCCTCGTTCTTATTCCATCCTTGATTAAGAGGTGTGACAACTGTTGTTTAAGCATGGTGAAATAAACAAAATAACAGGCTTACATTTATTATTAATAAATACATAAATTATTAGCCAGCTAAATAAATCTACACCAAATGTGTTTTTATACAATAAAAAACATGAAAAAACTGAGTGATCTCTTCAGTTAATTATCAATTTGCTTTTCCTGGTCACAGTGAATGTGAAGTCCAAATATTGTTTTTAAATTAAGATGTGTGTTTCATTTTCAGCTGGTTATTTTTGATATAATAAAAACATACTTTTGATCTTTTGTAATGTATACAGGGAGCTTATGTCGCATTAGGGTAGTTATAATGGCACTGATAATACTTTGTCTTTATTGCACTGACTTTTACAAGTACTGTACAATACATTTACACAGACTCAAATCAATTGCATGTTTTCATTACATCAGATATGTCCATTTGAAAATGAAACACACAAGCACACACATGAATGCAAATCTTTATTTTGTACTAACTGATATTTGGACTTCATAGTCTTTACACATTCACAGCAATATGTCATTTGAACAATTTCTATTCATTCGGTTTTGTTCTTGGATAAAAGCCCAATTGTTTTGTTACTGTGAATGTGAGGTACAAATATCGTTTTCAAATTAAGACATTGAGTATAAAATCATCACAAAAGGTATGAGGAAACAAGTTACAAGTTTGCTTTTATTCAAGAATAAAACTGAATAAAAAAATCATTCAAATGATGATGTTGCTGAATGTGTACAGACTGTGAAGTCCAAATAGCGTTTCCAAATAAAGACGTTTTCACACATGTGTGCGTTTGTGTATATTTCATATTCAGGCAGTCATATTGGATATGATAAATACATTTATACAATACAATACAATTTATTTTTGTATAGGCCAAAAATCACACAAGAAGTGCCGCAATGGGCTTTAACAGGCCCTGCCTCTTGACAGCTCCCCCAGCCTTAACTCTCTAAGAAGTCAGGGAAAAACTTCCAAAAAAACCTTGTAGGGAAAAATGGGAGAAACCTTGGGAAAGGCAATTAAAAGACAGACCCCTTTCCAGGTAGGTTGAGCGTGCAGTGGGTGTCAAAAAGAAGGGGGTCGATACAATACAATACACACAACAGAACAAATCCTTAATACAGTATAAAAATAAAAATTTTAGAAGTACAGAGCAGACTTTAACAGTAAATGATATCACATGAGAAGATTTGGATATATTTAGAGTCCTGGGCGTATTTTTCGTACGTGGATTACTCATTTAGCCGGATGTAATTGTTGACGATTTGGCCTGATCCTGGATCTGTCGGTTTTTCAAAACTCTTGCTGGAAGTGTTGTCATAGCAACACATCCTAATCCTCAAACCTTCTTGGAGCAGGTTTGTTCGATGTAAACAAGGATTAGTTTACACACGTAATCAGTGACGGTGCGTGGAAGTCATCCAGTCATGGCTTCGCCATTCATGAATGAGCGACCAATTGATATCGGTGCGCAAATTATACGAAGGGAATTTCATATAGAGAGGGTTTTGCGTGATCGGCAAGATCCTTTATTGCTCCTGGAGGAAATTCTTTTCGAAAGATACCGCTTTAGCCGAGGGGGAATATTGTACCACAAAGATTTATTAGCACCTTATATTCGAAGTCAAACTTGGCGAAGTTGGGCTCTCACAACCACACAGACAGTATGCATTGCTTTGAGGTTTTTTACAAGCGGCACTTTTTTATATACTGTAGGCGATGTGGAAAATCTAACTAAAAGTGCAGTTTTCCAGGCAATTCGTAAAGTCTGTTTGGCTCTGAAATATTTCCTTTGGGTTTTCATAGTGTTTCCTGGACACCTGTGTGTGCAGACAATAAAAGAGGTGTTTCATGCCATTGCAGGTAGGTAATACACAGGCTACAACACCCACAGTTCCATGAAGAATCTCAATCAGCCTAACATTCTCATTACCAGGATTTCCAAATGTGATTGGGGCACATGGGACTGATCAGAGTGGAGTTTGATCAAACATTATTTGGAAAATGTACCTCTCCTCCTGATGAATAATCAGACACAGTGTCTTCATCAAATATTTGACCTTCGTCAATATCTCGTTGGTCAGACACAGGTTCAAGGGATATGATATTCCCTGCAACTGACCCAACAAAAAAGAGGGCTATATGGAACATACCTATGGCACACATGGAGGACAAATATATGCAATGACCATCCTTTTCCTGAAATGAAGTGACCACTGCATCCTGCCACTGGTTCTAAGGAGGAGCTTCCCCCTGGAATGCCCTCAGAAACAGGGCGATGGGCATTTTGCTGGAGAGCCAACTCTTCTGCATGGGTTAAGTCTGAACCGCGTGGACCTCCACCTGTTTTTTGCTTGTCTGCCTTCTTATTAGCTTTAAAATTAATGTTTTTTATATTATATATGATTATTTATGTCAACAATTCTTTAAATAGTCATATACCAATATTTACCAGTTTGAAGTATATTCTTGTACTTCACTTTAACCTGTTCCCATGTTCTCCTTGTGCTCACGTTTGATCTGGAATTATGACATATTAAATAATAATTAATCTGACACATAGGAAATGAAATGCTGCTTTGAGTAAGTACAATGCACACTACTTAGTGTTTAATTTGTCGGCCACTTTTTGCCAGCCTTCTTTTCTGGTCTGGGCTGCTTTTGCAGTGTTACCCCTTGTGCATATTAAATCTTGAAATTCTTCATGTCCTTCGAATAAAAGGTCTTGCGCCGCGCGTGTGAAAAAAAATGCGCCCGTTCTTTCGTCATTTTGTTACAGCCTATCAAAGACTTGCTGATCATGTTTTCTAGACTCAATATATATGGGCTTTTCACTCAGGGCGCACGCATTCATCTCATATCATTAGACCAGCTAGACTAATCTAATACACGGTTGCATTTGAAAAACTGACTTATCTGGATGAGTTTCACCAGCATTAACTTATCCAAGATGAGGCACCTGATCGCGGATGATTTAAGCGACGAACGAAAAATACCCCCCTGGAGACCTCATCCATCAAGGTGCCGCCCCCATTTGGCCATTCCATGGCTGAAACAGCGCTGGGCCAGCCAATCCGATGAAAGGACCCCTCCTCCCCATGATTCCTGCGATCCTCCATCAGGGATGACTTTACCTTAGGCAGGCAAAACAACCTGACAGGTGGGCTGTGGCACCAAGTGCCACATTTGAGTACCGAGAAGAGAAACAGAATAGGTGAGGGTTAGTATCCAACTATAACTATCATATTACTTATGTTTTAGTGCTAATGACTAACAACAGAGATGCAGTCTGTACAGTTAATCAGCAGCTCTAGTCAGGATATGCTAAAATTAAGTAATGAGTCATCAGCCAGGATTTAAAAGCTGAGACCGAAGAGGCATCTCTTATAGTAGCAGGCAGACCATTCCACAGTTTAGTGGCCCTGTAACTAAAAGCTCAACCTCCCATTGTTATTTTATTAATCCTTGGAATCATAAGCAGACCGGCATCTTGAGATCTTAAAGTGCGCTCTGGTTTGTAAGTCATGATAAGTTCCGACAAGTAAGCCGGACCTTGGCCATTTAATGCTTTATATGTTAAAAGAAGGATTTTGAAATCTGCCCTAAACATAACCGTGAGCCAGTGTAAGGATTTAAGAACTGGAGTTATGTGTTCGTATTTTCTTGTTCTTGTAATAATTCTTGCAGACCTCATTTTGGATTAACTGGAGGCTGTATAGAGAACAGTTTGAACATCCAGTGAACACCACATTGCAGTAGTCAATCCTACTAGAGATAAATGCATGAATTATTTTTTCAGAATCCTGTTTATTTAGAAAGCACCTTAATTTCCTAACATTTTTAAGATGGAAGAAACATGATTAGGACAACTTTGTAATATGCGCTTTAAATGACATGCTGGAATCAAAGATAACTCCTAGATTGCGGGCTGATTCAGTATAGTTAATGGGGATTCCAACTGAGTTAAATGATGACAAAATATTGTTATGATCAGCGTCATTCCCTCCAACATTTAACATCTCCGTTTTATCTCTGTTTAAAGACAAGTAGTTCTCATTCATCCACTCCTTTAATTCACTAACACAACTAATTAAAGACAACATTGGAGAAACTTCATTTGATTTAAATGAAAGGTATAACTGGGTATCATCTGCATACAAGTGAAAATTAACATTATGTTTCCTAATGAGAGATCCCAGTGGAAGCATGTAAAGTGAAAACAATAAAGGTCCCAGTACTGAGCCCTGCGGGACACCATATTGAACTTCTGTGTATAATGATGGAGTACTGTCAGCACATTTCTGTACATATTGGAATCGATTTGATAAATAAGAACTAATCCAAGTGAGCACGGTGCCTGTAAGCCCCACATCATTTTCTAGTCTGTGTAGTAAAATAGAATGGTCAATGGTGTCAAATGCTGCACTTAAGTCCAACAACATAATTACAGTGGAGTTTCCTTCATCAAAGGATATCAGAATGTCGTTTACAACCCGCGTTACTGCCGTTTCTGTACTATGACCAGTGCGGAAACCAGATTGGAATTTCTCAAATAAATTGTAATGCGTAAGGTGTGACTGAAGCTAACTGGTGACTACTTTTTCTAGTATTTTAGAGAGGAACATCCATCCATCCATCCATTTTCCAACCCGCTGAATCCGAACACAGGGTCACGGGGGTCTGCTGGAGCCAATCCCAGCCAACACAGGGCACAAGGCAGGAAACAATCCTGGGCAGGGTGCCAACCCACCGCAGGACACACACAAACACACCCACACACTAGGGCCAATTTAGAATCACCAATCCACCTAACCTGCATGTCTTTGGACTGTGGGAGGAAACCGGAGCGCCCGGAGGAAACCCACGCAGACACGGGGAGAACATGCAAACTCCACGCAGGGAGGACCCGGGAAGCGAACCCAGGTCCCCAGATCACCCAACTGCGAGGCAGCAGCGCTACCCACTGCGCCACCGTGCCGCCCCTAGAGAGGAACAGTAAATTTGAAATAGGCCTATAATTATTTAATATGTGTGGGTCTAGGTCTGACTTTTTAAGTAATGGTTTAATGACTGACACTTTTAGTGCTTCAGGTACTGTGCCATGCAGTAATGAACTATTGATAATGTTTAGAATAGGCGCTGGAAGAACATCCATTGCACTTTTTACTAGTTTTGTTGGCACTGGATCTAGGGAACAAGTAGTGGGCTTCATTTTAGAAATTAAAGTTAAGACTTCCTGCTCAGTTACAGGATTAAAATTATTAAAGTCTTAAGGTCTTCTAAGCTATTATTTGGTTTGTAGTGTGATGCAGAGATCTGGGATCTTATATTTTTAATTTTCTCATTGAAGAAGTTCATAAAATCTGTACTGCTAATATCTGTTGGTATTTTGCACTGTTGATCTGAATTTCCATTTGTTAATTTAGCCACTGTTTTAACAGTACCCAAGGATTTTTAATATTGCTATCTATTATTGTAGAATAGTATTCTGAGCGAGCTTTAAAGAGAGCTTTTTTATATTTATTAACACTCTCTGTCCATTCAATTTGAAAGACATGTAGCTTTGTTGTTCTCCATCTGCGCTCCAGTTTTCGACACTCTAATTTAAGAGCTCGAGTGTTTTCATGAAACCAGGGAGAGTTTCTATGTGCTTTGATCACTTTTGTTTTAAGGGGAGCCACTGTGTCCAGAGCATTTCTTAAGGTCACATTATAATGTGATGTTAGCTGATCTAATTTGTTTTCCACGTTTACATTTGATGTTAACTGATATAAATGGTTTGCCACAATTACACTCGACTTACTCAAAGTATCCATAAATTTTGAAGCAGAATTATAATCTAGATGTCGCATTGTCTTTGTTTTAATCTGTGAGTGTGTTGGCAAGGGCAGGACTAAATCAAATGTAATTAAGTAGTGATCGGAAATAACTTCATTTAATGGAGTAATATTTAAATTTTGAATTTCAACTTTGAAAGTTATAATTAAGGTCTAATGTGTGGTTATGATTATGAGTTGGACCTTTGACATTCTGACAAAATCCTATTAAATTTAACAAATAAGTAAAACATTTGCTAAAAGTTTCAGTTTCCACATCAATGTGTACATTAAAATCCCCCATCAGTACTACGTGATCATAATTTATAGCCAAATCAGATAGAAGGTTGCTAAATTCAGTCATGAACAAGTAACACTACTTGTAGTGTAGTACTTGTAGGTTTGTTAGTTGCAAAAGTTAATGCAAATTGGCAATTTAGGTCTTTTGTGCTACATCAAAAATAAAAACTCACATTCAAGCGGTTATATTTGATATAATAAACACATACAGTACATTTGTTTTGTGCCTAACTGTTCTTGTCTCACCGTAGACATGGAACACACATGAAGTATTTCAAATAACAATATATCATTACTAATGTATCTCCTCTGCAGTGGGCTGGCACCCTGCCCGGGGATTTGTTTCTGCCTTGCGCACTGTGTTGGCTGGGATTGGCTCCAGCAGACCCCCGTGACCCTGTGTTAGGATATAGCGGGTTGGACAATGACTGACTGACTGTATCTCCTTACAAGTCTTTGCCATATAAAATCTTCAAGGCAGACTTGAGCTATAAGAGAGAGGATTTAAGCTGGCATAACAGATCACATGTCCGTCAGAAAAAAATGTTTTGTCTGTGAACTATACAGTGTGTCTAAACTAATGCTTTCGCTGCAAACTGTATGTTACATATACATAGAGTCTAATTGTCTGAAGGGGCAAAAGGCTAGCGGAATGGGGATGGGTCAGTGCAGGTTCAGTGCTGTTGACACATTTGCAAAACAAAGGTGGTTATCAGCAGGCAATTGCCTACAATTTGTCATTTATTACTAAAATATGAAAAATGTTTCTGTTTTAACAATGTGTTTACACAGATTATTGTAGAAATGGAACACACATGAAATGCATGTATTCCAAATAACGGTCTATTATTTCCACTCTAAATCTCCAGCACTTCACTCCCAGATAATCAAGGCATGAGCTGAGAGAACTTTGTGCACATTCTGCAGTGGTGGGGGGATGGAATAGTAGGCTGCTTGCTGATTGTCTTGATTAGCACATTTACAATACAAAAGACACTGACAGAGAGGTGCGAAGGGATTTAAGGTGGGCCAGATTTACAAGTTTTTTCGTAGACTTTTGTAATTCTAGTGTTAATAAATAACTCTTTATTATTTTGGTGCAGATACTTAGAGTACATTTTCTTGGTCTCAGAGGGAAGGCATGAGGGTGTAAGTCTAGGGGTTTGATTGAGGTCTAGCGGCGTGTACTCTGGAATGGCAGTGGCTTCGGGCCTACAGTAGCTAAGCAAACCTGTTAAAGCCCCATCACCAGGGGTTATGACCAGAGATTTGGTACTATGCTAACATTGCATCCAGATCTCCAGATAGAGATGGAAAACTTAGGTGTCTCCCTATACCCAGTTCGAGACAACGTAATACAGAGCAATAGCTGTAATAACATTAAAATTAAATTAATCAAAGAGCTTGTTTTTCACAAATAATTATTCTTAGAATTTCATTGCAATATTCTTTGAACTACAACAGTATTTTAGTTTTACTTCTATCTGTCAAAGGAAAATAATGAATGTGGTTACCAACAAAAGCATGAAAAGTATCAGACACATGACCCGATAAATACATTTTGCACTAATACCTACTAATTATTTGTCAATTAGCATATTTGAAAAATTGGATAGAAAAACAAATAAAGTGCACATTGTTGTGGATTTCCAACTTAGCCAAGGTGAAACCCTGCCCACTGTATTGGCAGAAAAAGAAGTTATGAAAATGGATTTTTTAAATGAGAGGTTCTTATAGTTCTTCTCTGTGAGATGTTGTACAAGTATGTGGATTATACTTATATTATGCAAGTCCTAAATACTGCATAAGTGTTCACTGGTATTACTTCTTCAATCAACAGTATATCAGTGTCAGGCAGCATGGTGGTGCAGTGGTTAGTGCTGCTGCCACTCAAATCCATCTAGCCGGGCTTGGGTCCTCCACCTTCTCTTTGTATGTGTGGTATCAGCTCTTTGTTGTCCCCATGTTTTTTCTTTTCAGGTACTCCAGTTTTCCTTCCATATCTCCAAAGACGTGGATCAGATCAACTGGCAACTGTACATTTGCCCAGAACGAGTGGGAGTGAAGATGTACATAAATTGGGGCTGTAGTGGACTGGGACCTGTTCAGAGTTCTTTGCTGCCCTATGCCCAATCCTAGACTTTAACTACATCCAATCTTGAATTGGATTTAAATGTTTAAACATATTGGTAATATCTCTGCATCCATTTTAATTACCTGCTTCCACCACCTCCATGTTAATAGAGTGTAGTGTTGTTTTGTATTTTGGTTTGACATGCAAAACAGAGTTTCCCTGTACTACTACTGCTACCACCAATTAATATTCAGCTTTCTGTTTTTGAAATCCTGCACATGCATGGTGTTTGTGCAGAATCTGCACAGTCTCCCTAGGTTTTCTTTCTGGGTAGTCCATTTTCCTCCATATCCTCAAAGACGTGCAGGTTAGGAGAAATGGCAATTCCAAACTGGACTTGTGTGTGAGAGTGAGTGTGGGTGCAGATGTGACAGGGGTCTGTGATGAACTGGCATCCAGTCCAGAGTTGTCTCCTTAACCACACCATGTGCTGGATAGGCTACAGCACCTATGACCCAAAACTGGCTAAGCAGGTTTGACAATGTTATGCTATTTAAATGAATCTGAGAATCTGACTTTGCTGGAACTGATACAAATACTGCTTAAACTGTAAATTCATTTTAAAGCATAATAAGTGGAGCAAAGGGCATTTCTCTTGTTAACTTCTAAGCTCTTTTATTTAAATAATGAAACACTGCCCAATTTATGCCTAAGTATAATTTATATTATTTTTTTATATTTTGGCACCACGAGTTTTGCAAACAAGTTATTACTCTTTTGGCAGACGTTTTTACACAGGGTATTTTATAAAGTCATGTGTTAGATTGAATGTTAAAGGGTTTGACAAGAGAGTTGTACTGAAGCTTGTACTGGCCTTTGGCACTACCATCAATATTAGCTCAATGTCAGTAAAGATTTCTAAGGGGCTGATGTTAATATAAATATCAACAAATTACTATAATGCGCTTCCTTTGGGGAGTGCCCACCCAGTCTGTTTTCTTCACTCTTGCCTAGTTTGTTTTCCAAGGGGATATTTAAAAGTGAATATATTGGCTACTGGATATTGCTTCACTAAGTTTGCTATAATGCAGTATATTTAGTAATTTGCAGTACATATAAAATGACAAAACGGTAGGCTTTAAGATAACAAATATGAAACAAATCCATTGACATTAAGCTTCAGCTACAGTTCATATTGACATGTAATGTGATGCTATGCTATTAATAACAAATGAGTTAGGAGTAATTTAAGAATGTATTGGTTTGATCTTCAGGCAGATTGACTCCGACACCTGGTTAAAATGTAAGGTCAGCATGAATAATTTTCCACAAATAATCTGAAGTCAACACAAGCAGCAAGTCTTTCATTTAAATTATGTATCAGCACTTATTCCAGCACAGCAAAATATCTAAATATATGCACACAGTTAAAGTAGTGGAGTGTAAACCTGCTGCATATAAATGAGCATTATTTAGTCATTCATAAAGGGCTGTCTACCATAAATAAAAAAGAAAAAAAGAAGTCAACAATTGCTGTCCCTTTCTTAAATTAGTAAGCCATATTATTTTTGAACTGGCTTGGCATAACAGATCACATGTCTGTCAGAAAAAAATGTTTTGTCTGTGAACTATACAGTGTGTCTAAACTAATGCTTTCGCTGCAAACTGTATGTTACATATGTAGATTTTCAGTTATTGCAGCCTAAATCAAAGAGCACAAGAGGGTCAAATTGACATTTATTTATAACTTGTGGCATTTACGAAGATACAGTAAATAAATGCAAGACTCTAAATGAAATGTTGGGGTGCCAGGCGGGTCACTCTATTTACTCGAAATAATAAGTGGAACCAAAATAACAGACACACAATGGTGCAGTAAAGAAGAAAAAGCTGCGCTCAGCTGTTGCCTGCAATTAGAAAGCTCTAGAGAGCTTTCAGGGCTCAGGGTCGAGCCTTTGTCTGGTGGGAGATGAGACACCTCCTTCTGGGAGTGCCCTGCTTTTATAGCTTGTGGACAGGAAGTGCTGAAGTCAGTTGCCCTCAATGTTCTCAGAGTTGTGGGAGGAAAAAGAGACAGAAGAGTCAGTGAGTCCCCGCTGGTGTTCTGGGGTGGTAGTGCTTACCTATGACGAGTCCAGAACGTGATCCTCTGATGTGCATGCATGACATTAGCTACATTACCTGTCAAATGTAGAATTAATTTAAACATATTTGATATCTTTTGCCTTGCGTGTACCCTTGATGCCTTCCTTTGGTATCCTTGTGTGTCTCAACCTGTCATGATAAAGTTCCTGTAAAGCCCACTTCTTTTAATCTCTCATTTCTAAGCACATTGCTTGCCTCTTGTCTGCTTTCTGACTACCACCAATGGTAAATAAGCCCCCATTACCCACTGGTGAGAAAAAAAAAAACTTTCATATTGTTGTGAATATTTCCCACATTTGAAGGTAACTCTCAGTGTTCCTCCTATGACTTTCCTCGGTATCCTTGTGTGAGTCAACCTCTCTTGCCTGATGCTTCTTGTCTTGACTTAGCAGACAAAGCAAAACTTACCAATCAGACCAAAGCCAAGCTGACCAATCAAATAGCTTAGAGGGATAGGGAAAACACAGTCTTTAGTGTTTATCATTTGGTAGAAAATGTAACTTCTAAGCAGTGCTGCAGTTTACTCCTACTTGTAAGGTTGATCATTAAAATGCAGAAAGTAAAATGAGACAAAGATAAAATGTTTTATACAAAATGTAAATCCGCTGCAATAAAACAACTTGCAAGCTAATTGTTTATGTAGTGCCATTAACCGCATGTACCATCACAATACTCTTGTTATAAGGTGTGATGGTTACCCGGGTGCCAGCAAGCCCAAACCCCTGCATGAACACACAAGCACAGTCCCGGGTTCAAATAAAGGTAAATTTATTAATCACCTCAAATATGTCACAAAAGCACAAAACACAGGGTTTCTCTCCACAATACTTTCTTCTTACCACACTACACTCCTCCACTCAAGTGTGGCTTCACTACCTCCCAGCTCCGACTCGCCTGGATAAGGGAGTGCTGTCTCTTTTATTACAGACCCAGGAGTACTTCCAGTGCCAGGGCGATTACTTGATGGAAAGCACTTCTGGGTCACACAGAAGTCCATTATAACAGGATGCTTGTCTCCCTGCAATGCCCTCTCATGGCCCCCAGTGACTTAGCTGAACTACATCTCCCGGCATGCCTTGCTGGTTTCCTAGGGGGCACCAACATCCGGGGCTGCTGCCATCTAGCCTGCTGGGGGAATAAAAAGCTTCCAGTGATGTCTCTCTTTCCTAGTGAACTGTCCGTCCATCCCTTTTAGTTCCCTGTCCGGGTAAGGAACCATCCCCTCTCCTGGCCGGGATGTCCGTCCAGCCCATGTGGCATCTACAAAGGCTAATAAGATTAAAATACTCCAGATTTAACAATTCAGTAGAACAATATTATCAAAAAAAATATTTAAAGTATTATTGTAAAAAAATTAAAATAATACTCCTCAACTAAAGGTATTAATTTCTGTATTCAAGATTTTAAGTGGGTACTGTGAATATCATTTGAATTATTGTAGTTTATGTGAATTTTAGGAGTATATTGTCATATGGCACATGCTACTGTATATTTCAGCAACAGAATTAATCAAAAATGCTTTCCTATTTTTGGAAAATGTGAAAAGCGTGGCATGAAAGGCCTCTAATAGCTGCTAATGCTTCTATTTCTTTGCATACATGACTCCTCTTTGCACAGCATAGATCGTTATTCCTGCATTAGTAAATCTCGAGTAACAGCATGGATGAATCCTTAACATTCAGAGCAGGCTTACTTACAAAAGAATGAACTGCCTTTTCATTATTCAATAGAGGCAAAAATGAATTGTTTTTCTGCAGTCTTTCTGAATAACATTATTTTTTGCTAAATGAAAAACATGAGCTTTTTCTGCCTGTTACTGGGCGACCTACATTACCTTTTTGTGCTGCGAAAACAAAGTTCAGATCATAAAAGATATGATTGTGTTGATGCTTGAAAGTTTCCCATTTATTTAATAATTAGATTATCATGAGGACATTCATTTACCTAGGTCAAGAGCAAAGTTACCATGAAGCTTTAGAAATTAATTCAATATGCCAAAACAAAACTAGAATCAGAATAACATTAAAATTCAGTTGGTGTTTCAAAATATAACAGATGTGGTTCATAAAAAAAACAAAACACATGGCGTCTTTTAAATCCTAGTCCTTCCAACTGTACAATTTTTAATTTGACTTTTAAGTTAAGTTCAGTTCGCTTTTTCTTCTTTCCCTCTGCACGCACTAATAGAAAGATGTCCATGTTTTGTATACAGTGAGTCCAGTTTTAGGTATCCAGTACGCTGACCTCAACTTTTTTTTTTTGCTTTTTTATTGTTTATTATAATTCTTTAGTGCCTTCTGCGGTGGGCTGGCGCCCTGCCCAGGACTTGTTCCTGCCTTGCACCCTGTTTGGCTCCAGACAGACCCCTGTGACCCTGTGTTAGGATATAGCACATTGGAAAATGACTGACTGACTGACTGACTTTAGTGCCTTGTATTTTTGTGCCTAAGTAATGCAACACATAAAAATAAACCATCTAACATCTGTCAAAATATTTGTCTATTGCAGTGTGGTGTGCTTTGCTACCTTGCAGATAATGCAAACTTTGCTGATGTGTTTGTTTTTTTTTTCAGTGCACACAACACAAACAGTCCTCCTCCATGCCTCAGGGGGGTTAATTTGGTTAGACTTTGATACAGCATGTTGTGTGCGGCCTTAATATTTTACACAAGAAGCCATACCATCTTTTATCTTTTATTTATGGCCATCCTCATATTCATTTCTCAATAGCAGCATGCACAGCAGGGAGACTAGGCATTGATCTTCCAATTTTTTCGCTACTCCTACATATCCCGAGGTCGAAGCAGGCCTGGGAGATTGATGGGGCCTTGGCACTGGTCCCGTTGACTTGCGTTTCTCATGCATGAAATCAACAACAGGAAACTCAAATTTGACAACTGGCAGTAATATCAGCCACCTCTGTAATAAATATAACAGGATGCTCTTCAATAATTTAACGGGCCTGGTACAGTATCATGTATTCTGTAATGAAAAATTTTTCTTCTCCATGTAGGGTAAGGAGCCAAATGGCTGGTGTGCTTTGTTACCTTTACTAGTACATTATCATGTTATTAGGAAGTACTTCCTCAGTCTTAAAATTCAGTATTTTTTTTATCATCAGTTTGGTGTAGGTGAAATGTAAAATCATTCCTTGATTCTGACAGGAATGCAACATCTTTGATGTGACTTGTCATCCTTTCCTTTTTTTTCAGAATAACCATACATTTGTTTACATTTTCACAAATTTTAAAAGGAACACAGAAAGATGTTTAATAAATAGTTATCTTTACCTTATCATCTTCAAGAAATCAATTCTGACCTGCCGGCAGCATTGTGAGTTCTAACCACAGGATCACCGTTCTGCACACGTTTCAAGGAATTCTTCGATTCAACTTCAGTTTTCTAAGTTACTCTATGAAACTCATTTAGGATTAACATAAATAAACATAATAGCACTCACATTTAATAAATTAAGGGCAGCAAGGTGGTGAAATGATTAGTACTTATGTCTCATAGATCCAGTTCCCTAGGTTTGAATGCCATGCCAGGTAGCTGTCTAAGCGGAGTGTCAATGTTCACTCTGTGAGTCGGTGGATTTTTCAGTGGGTTTTCCATTTTCTTTCCGTATCTTAAATCTGAGTATGTTAGGTTATTTGTTGATTTTAAATTGGTCTAGTTTGAATAAGCCCTCAAACAGATTGGCAGCCTGTCCAGAGTTGATCCCTGCCTTGTGTTTGATGCTACTGGAGTATGTTGTAGCCTTTTGCAGCTCTGAATTGGATTCAAAGGCTTTAAAATGTTTTGTCACATTTCCTAGTAAATTACACCAGCTTTTCCCAATACACACTTTTTTATTTTCATGGTCTACCAGAGTTCAATAACCTAAAGTGCAGGACTAAACATATTTGTCTTGTTGAACGTAGCCAAATTTGTCATTAGTATGTCTGCTTTGTATTTATGCTATGAGTGCAAGGGACATTGGTCTGTAACAGGTGGAATGCAAGTCATGCTGTACACTAAGGGTAAAAGTGACTTTTGTTACAATATCGTTGAAGGAAATCTTTTAGTGTCTTTTAACCTTACAGACAAGGTCATTACTTTATTTGTGAGTCGGCCCACTTCAAAAGGTGAGAAGCTCACTGTACAATGATTAGATAAACTCATAAAAGAGCATCTCAATAATGATTAGTCACTCAGAACTGCAATGTATGTCACTCACTAACGATAAACAGTGAAAGTGTATCTCTTCTTGGAAAACTGTCTACTAAACACTCTCTTTATACAGCATAGAGCTCACAGTGAGATATGATAAGTGCAAGCTGTGCGTTTGGCATCCTGACTGGTCACTGGGTGTGCAGTTGATAGCCACTAAATTATTTAAGATTTCCCATCTGGTTAATTAAATATAAACAACAGATGAAGGATGAAATTAAGCTAGGTATCTTTTGATATGATTTCCACAGTTTTGTGATGTTTTAAAAATGGCATTGTCATTTGGGATCATCTCAGCGAATAACTTTTTCCCTTTAAATGAATCTCCATGTTATTTGCATAAAATATGTAAATACAGACTTAAAAAGTTGTATTTGATTTACACCCAGACTCATTTAAGAAAATACAATACTCTGATGCAAAACAATAATCAAAGGCAATTTGATGCCAAATTTTAAAATACAAGGACAGTACCAGTTTATTAGGAAATTTTTTGGGTAAAGCCGAGTAACACAGCTAATTATATTATAATTACATAAAGCAGACGGCTGCTAAAAATTACTGCTAGAATTTCCATGAATGGCATTCCAATAATTGCTGCTAAAAGATTTATTATTAAAAAATGGAAAATGGGAAACATTTAACACATGCAGATCTGGATGCAAAGAGGCTCCTTTTCAATAGGGGCTTTCCAGTATAAAGAATTTCATTTTTTAAGCTGCCACTTTTGTGATCTTTTTTAATATCTCTACATTTAAGATTCATTTTTAAATACTGAATTAAAGTAAGCTGTATAACTATTAGCTGTTCTAATTTTCAATTAATGAACTGGCTATCTTTTGTAGTATATTTTTACATGTTACAGTAAATAAAACTAACCCCAACAAGGGTTACTGGCTGCGTGCATTTTTCCTGTGAACACTTGTCACCTCTCACTTTTGTAGTACAAAATTTTGTTGTGCCACCAAATAAACTGCTCAAAAAATGAAAGGAACACTTTAAAAACACATCACATCTCAATGGGAAAAAATCCTGCTGGATATCTATATTGATATGGACTGGGTAATGTGTTAGGAACGAAAGGATGCCACATTGTTTGATGGAAATGAAAATTATCAACCTACAGAGGGCTGAGTTCAAAGACACCCCGAAAATCAAAGTGAAAAAATGATGCGGCAGGCCATTCCATGTTGCCAAAATTTCATTGCAGCAACTCCAAATTGTACTCAGTAGTTTGTATGGTCCCCACGTGCTTGTATGCATGCCTGACAATGTCAGGGGGCATGCTCCTAATGAGACGACGGATGGTGTCCTCGGGGATTTGTTCCCAGATCTGGACCAAGACATCACTGAGCTCCTGGACAGTCTGAGGTGCAACTTGGCGGCGTCGGATGGACCAAAACATAATGTCCCAGAGGTGTTCTTTTGGATTTAGGTCAGGCAAGAGTGGGGGTCAATCAATGGTATCAATTCCTTCATCCTCCAGGACCTACCTACATACTCTCGCCACATGAGGCCGGGCATTGTCGTGCACCAGGAGGAACCCAGGACCCACTGCACCAGCATAAGGTCTGACAGTGGGTCCAAGGATTTCATCCCGATGCCTAATGAGAGTCAAGGTGCCGTTGTCTAGCCTGTAGAGGTCTGTGCATCCCTCCATGGATATGCCTCCCCAGGCCATCACTGACCCACCACCGAACCGGTCATGCTGAACAATGTTACAGGCAGCATAACATTCTCCATGGCTTCTCCTGACCCTTTCACGTCTGTCACATGTGCTCAGGGTGAACCTGCCATCTGTGAAAAGCACAGGGCGCTAGTGGTGGACCTGCCAATTCTGGTATTCTATGGCAAATACCAATCGAGCTCCGCTGTGCCAGGCAGTCAGCACAGGGCCCATTAGAGGATGTCGGGCCCTCAGGCCACCCTCATGAGGTCTGTTTCTGATTGTTTGGTCAGAGACATTCACACCAGTGGCCTGCTGGAGGTCATTTTGTAGAGCTCTGGCAGTGCTCATCCTGTTCTTCCTTGCCCAAAGGAGCAGATACCGGTCCTGCTGATGGGTTAAGGACCTTCTACGGCCCTGTCCAACTCTTCTAGAGTAACTGCCTACTCCTGGAATCTTCTTCATGCCCTTGAGACTGTGGTGGGAGACACAGAAAGCCTTCTGGCAATGGCACATATTGATGTGCCTGCCATCCTGGAGAAGTTGGACTACCTGTGCAACCTCTGTAGGGTCCAGGCATCACCTCATGCTAGCAGTAGTAACACTGAGCGTAGCCAAATGCAAAACTAGTGAAAAAACAGTCAGAAAAGATGAGGAGGGAAAAATGTCAGTGGCCTCCACCTGTTAAACCATTCCTGTTTTGGGGTTCGTCTCATTGTTTGTTGCCCCTTTAGTGCACCTGCTGTTAATTTCATTATTATCATCATTTATTCAGCAGCTGAAACTGATTAACACCCCCCTCTGCTACTTAACTGACCAGATCAATATCCCAGAAGGTGCATTGACTTGATGCTGTACTCTTTAATTTTTTTGAGCAGTATACTGTATATCGGAATATTGTCATTGGTTCAGAATTAGTTGTACATGGAATTTTTAATATTAAGTTAAATATCACCAAGAAACTGGCATTTATGCAAGAGTTTTCAGACCTCTGACGAATTTAGTAAAGCATTAACTTCTGGACTCTTGTTAAGAAATGTGCATTTAAATCTTACATCAAGAGTCCCTTTGTTTCCTGATACAGGAAGAAGAGCCACAAATATGAAATAATATGGCAACTGATGCTTAAGTGTTCATATTATCTTGGAATTTTTGTAGCAGAGATGAACATGGAAGTCTGTTACAGTTCATTGACAAAACAGTCTTCTTCAGATAAACAAATTCTGTTTTTGCTGAGTTGAGCAGATCTCTTGTGTGTCAACTCAGTAGCAAGGCTGAACAAGTAAAGGCTGTGGTTTAAAGAGATGAGGGCTTGACTTCAAAAGGAGGAGGGAAATAACACCGAGCAGGCACCAGAAGGGAATCCAGTCTCAGTTAAAATACTGTCATGAATGCCATTATTTGTAAATTCAGTCTTTTTAACCTTACAGTTCAGTATTACTAAGAACTGTAGATTCAGCTTCAAATTCCCCGTTTTTGGCACAAATACACACATCAACCTATTGGATCAAAGAACTTCCAACAACAATGAACCTTAATAATTCTTTCTTTCTGTCTTTATTGTTAAAGGAAGTCAAAAGGAGCTTAAAAAAAGAGTTAATGTTAGGACCCAGGCTTTCCCGTTTTGATTCTGATTCTCGTCTCTAGTTCTGTTTTTGTCATTTTCGATATTTACTGACTTGCTGGTATTTGACCCAGTGTGTTTTCACATGTCTTGTCTCTCCACTTACAAGAAAATCCATCTTGCATTCATCCTTTCACATTGCCTGCAGATTAGATTCCTCTGCCCATATCTTAACAATCTGAAAGGAGAAAGAGGCATTTAACAAGTGGAGATATTGCCATATTTAGATTTAACTAAGGTTATAAGCAAATGATTTGAACTATTTGACGATAACAATGTAAACAGTTTATTAAATGAGAGGAGATTATTCAGTCCAGTTTGTAAGGCCAATCTCTTTTTAGAGAAAACCTGACATCTTCATGATCCATACTGTAAATCTATGTAATCATTAGTGACACCTTTCTAGTTTCTAGATTGAATTTGGTTTTTAAGATCCCATATATTAACAAAGTGCTTCATGGAGAAACCAGGCTTGTTGACTAAATGTTAAATAAATAAAACATTTATACTCAATTGTAGTTACAGGCAAATTAAAGTCCGCACCCTTTAAATGCAGTTGTTACTTGTATATTTAGTAATAAATAATTTTTACTTATCTAATGCTTTATCCCGCTGAAACACTTAATTAATGTTAGAATGGAAGAATTGTTCTGGAGTACTGTGTGAAGTTCTGGTCACCATCCTATAATAAAGACTGTTGAGAAAAGACAACCACATGCTTCCTTTTACTAAGGAGACTGTCATACTCTGACAGGGAATTAAAACGTTTTAGTCTTGAGTAGAGAAGGCTTCTTGTATTTTTAATCGTGTTCATCAAAATATCTTTAAATAGTGAATTGCATGCTGATGGACAGAGGTGGAAATTAAGGGAAAATGTTTTTAAAAATGAAAACAAGTTGCAGGATCTGGGAGAAAGCACATAATCATATAATTGAAGATGAAGCCTTGACAGTTTTTAAAAAGTATCAGAATGACAAAACAGAACAATGGTCAATCAATTAGATAACGATTGAGCTGTGACTGAAAGTTACCCTGTTTTTTTATAAGACTTCTTATGTCCTTATTTTCAATTTGATAAATATAGCTAAGTTCCACCAGCTTATCAATTTTTTTTTGCTTTAAAAAAATAACTAGATCTGCAGATGCAACTATCAGAATTATACACTGCAGTACAAAGCATGTTGCCATTAGATATAACCCTATTAAAGGAATGTTTATTTAAAACTAGAAAAATACCCGTGCTTCGCAGCGGAGAAGTAGTGTGTTAAAGAGGTTATGTAAACATATATATACATATACATATATACATATATATATATATATACATATCTACATATACACATATCTACATATACATATATATACATATATACATGCTATATATATATATACATATACACATCCATATATCAACATATATATACACATACATGTAATTTACATATCTACATATATATATATACATATCTACATATATACACATATATATACATATCTACATATATATATATAGACATACATATATACATACATACATTCACATATCTATATCTATATATACATATCTATATATATATATATATATATATATATATATATATATATATATATATATCCAAATCCCTGCACTTCGCAGCGGCGAAGTACTGCTTTTAAATTTTTATTAAGAAGAAAAGAAAACCTTTTTAAATTGAGGGAAAATATACCAATAACAATTTGTTAAGGATCTGTTTTTTTGTGAAGCTGCCTTTACACAGCCTCTCCGCTGTTTTATAAACGAACGCCATATAAGGCCGTCCTTTCTCCTAGCTTAGCGGTTCTGTATTCTTTTATTGTTCGTTTATTACGATTGTTATAGTTATTGTGTAGCTATTTGAGACTCACTGTTCTGTTCAGGTACCCATTTCCTTTATGTAGTCCTTGGATTCTCCGCTATTTTTTGTTCGTTTATTACGATTATAGTTATTTATTGATTCCCTTCTTTAGCTGACTGCCTGATCATATAAGGCGCTCTGCTGTTTTTTTGTGAAGCAGCCTTAACACAGCTTTTCCGCTGTTTCATAAACGAACGCCATATAAGGTCTCCCTTTTTCCTTGCTTCACCAAGGAAGCAGCCTTTTTATTTAATCCACGGGTTCCCCGCTGTTTTTTTTTTCTTTTTTTACGATTGTTATAGTTCTGTTTGTATACCACGTTGTCAGTTCAGCACTCCGGTTGTAATATGACCAAGCTGTGCAAGCTTACTGTTAAGAATGCAAGTATAGTTGTACAGGAGAAAAGCAATCTTGCCTCAAATCAATGGCAACCTTTTGTAGGTCTATGAACTTAATTTAAACTTTAGGTTTACACGGTGCTTTGTTTCCGAAGTACCTGCACTCATGAATATGTCTGTATGCGTCAGTCGCTCAAATCCCCGCGCTTCGCACCGGCGAAGTACTGCTTTTAAATTTTTATTAGAAGAAAAGAAAACCTTTTTAAATTGAGGGAAAATATACCAATAACAATTTGTTAAGGATCTGTTTTTTTGTGAAGCTGCCTTTACACAGCCTCTCCGCTGTTTTATAAACGAACGCCATATAAGGCCATCCTTTCTCCTTGCTTAGCGGTTCTGTATTCTTTTATTGTTCGTTTATTACGATTGTAATAGTTATTGTGTAGCTATTTGAGACTCACTTTTCTGTTCAGGTACCCATTTCCTTTATGTAGTCCTTGGATTCTCCGCTATTTTTTGTTTGTTTATTACGATTATAGTTATTTATTGATTCCCTTCTTTAGCTGACGGCCTGCTCATATAAGGCGCTCTGCTGTTTTTTTGTGAAGCAGCCTTTACACAGCTTTTCCGCTGTTTTATAAACGAACGCCATATAAGGTCTTCCTTTTTCGTTGCTTCGCCAACGGAAGCAGCCTTTTTATTTAATCTATGTGTTCTCCGCTGTTTTTTTGTTCGTTTATTACGATTGTTATAGTTCTGTTTGTATACCACGTTGTCAGTTCAGCACTCCGGTTGTAATATGACCAAGCCGTGCAAGCTTACTGTTGAGAATGCAACGTATAGTTGTACAGGAGAAAAGCAATCTTGCCTCAAAGTTCTGTCAGTTCACGTGAGCCGCTCTCTTGTGTGATGTTGCAATGTCCACGGCTTAATTTAATGTTAGCTAAGACCCGGCACTTAAAAGTTTCTCACTACAGCAATTTTAACTCCGTTACAAAGTGATCCAAAGTCTCGTTTATACCTCGTGTTTTCTCATTAAACTTGTATGTCGCGAATATGGTATTGCAAACAGTAGCGGGAGCGTTTCTATAAACTTAATTTAAACTTTCGGTTTACACCAGTCCTTTGTTTCCTCAGTAGCTGCACTTATGAATATGCGTCACTCGCTCGCTTCTTATTGTTTCGCTGCCTTCTCATTGTGTAATGAATGTTTTCTTCAGCGCTCTTTGGAGCTCTTCCTTGTTTTGTACGTACTTTGTTCACAGTCAGTTCATGTGACTACGTGGGTGGCTTGATGACGCGATACGCAAGTCCACCTCCCACAGCCATCGAGGTGCACTCTATTACAGTATATGGACAAAAAGAGGTT